>NC_028357.1:49417073-49613563 GCF_000741045.1 Vigna radiata var. radiata
CTTATGGTAATGGGAGATCCTGTTTTATCTACCACTGCAACCTCATTTAAAAAATTGATAAATGAGTTGCAGGAAGAGGATCAAGGATTCTTGGTTGATTGGGTTTAAGAGAAGGTGATTGACAGCTCCAATGCAGATTTAAGAGAAGTGGAGCAGCTCTTAGCATCCTATGGGGAGGTTTTTCAAGAATTACCTCTCAGTCGACAACAAGATCATGCTATTCATCTTAATGATGGAGCTTCCATCCCAAACCATAGACCTTATAAGTATTCACACAATCAGAAAAATGAGTTTGAGAGGTATGTGTAGCTGTTCTGGCAGTAGCGACATATCCTGCATGCTGGTGCCAGTGATGTCAGTGAGCTGATCTGACTTGTCCAAATTCGTTGTTTTATAACCATTGCGGGGCACTGCTACGCCTGCTGGACCCCTGTGCCACCTCTCTTTCACCCAGATGAAACGGCATTGTCTCCCCATCATGGTACCCTTAGGGTGGTTTTTGTGCACACAAAAGGTTAATTCTTTATATCCAGACGAATCCTATGATTTCTGCCTCTCTACCACCTTTCGTAGTCCATTGAACTATTCCCCTTCTCGTTATTAATCCAGCAGTATATTGGTTGATTCTTTAAGGTTCTTTCTCTGGATGAACCTCTATATCTCTGCTTTCCAACCCAATCTCCTCCCGTGTTCTCCTCAACATGCTTCGACAAATGGGGATGAACCTCTTCACAAACAAGTTCCTGATGTATAACTCCATCCTCCAACTTGATGCCTTGTTTTCTTATCTACGTCTCAGTCAGTAGCTTGATATCTTGTGCTTTATTTCCAATACTTGACCCATGTGTGTTGGCCAGCTTTTCCAGTTGTGATTCTGTCTACCCCAATCTTGGCTTGGCAGGTCAGACTAGAGTTTTTGGAATCCAGAAGAATCTATAAATGAATTCTGGATTTCGGATAGTCACATAGAAAAAGGCAAAAACAGAGAAAGCAAGGGAAATAATACTTTTGTAGTGTATATTCACTATTGAATTGAATTACTAAGAACAAAAGAAAGAATTCTCCTTTCATGAGTTCTCTTTTCTACATAGCTGGTGCTCAGTTCCCAAATGATAACTAGTCAGAGTACGCCCTTCTGCCACCCTCTACGTCTTTTGCAAAGTGCCAAGTTTTGCTCATGACAAGATTCCTCTACTGCTGTCTCAATGACAAGCTTCCAAATAAGTTAGTGTTATATTGTATATTTGTAAAAGGCTTAGTTACTTTTGGCTGTACCAATGTCATTTGCAAAACGGCCAAGTTTTGTTCATGCTGAAATTTCTCTACTACTGTTTCGATGACAGGCTTCCAATTAAGTTAGTGATGTACTAGATATCTATAAACGGTTTGAAGTTGTTTGATGTTGATTTTGAGCTAGGCTATATCAGATGTCAAATACACAACTTGTGACTTATCAAGTGATATCTTTTTTTTGAAGGCTTATTTACTTCTTTATTCTTCCTTTTCCATCCCTAAGTACCTTTTGCTCCATAATGTAGCAATACCACATACACAACATGTTGGAACGCTCGAAATGTTTAACTTTTTGCCAAAGTTGATAATGATTATATTGCAAAAAGGTGTTTGTTGTCTCATAATCCCATGCTTTTGTTCCTGTCCTAAAGAAATTAATTTTGTAGGTATCACTCCCTATGTTCATATAATGGTGATGATGACATGTTCAGTTCTGACCTGAGTGAAGACCAGTTGAAGATGAGGCTGGGGCATATGTCTAACACACATTGTCAGGTTACCATATATCTGTTTAACGTAACTTTTTATTCTCTTTTTCTGACATCTTTCTGGGCTGATTTTGAGAATTGATAGAGAGAAAATACTGAGAGGAAATGGATATAAATTTTGTTGATTGAATGTCATTTCCACTAAATACAGATTCCAATTTATAGGCTTCAGAGGCAGTTTAAAATCCCTAACTGACTTAGTTTACTCAAGAAATTTATGATGAGTATAGTTGTGGTAACTTACACCAAGCTAACCAATCATTTGCTATGCTGAGGGTTATGCTTCAATACGTTAAAAGCAGAAGTTTACTTGCTAATTTTTTTCATCCAATCTAAGTTTATTCAACTAATTTTTGATGGAATACAGTTGTGGTAGCTGATACCTTGCTGATCAATTGCTATGCAGTTTTATGCTTCAATATGTTGGTCATGATAGCAGAAGTTTTCTTGCTTTTTCATTTCTGTAGAAGGTGTATGACATTTTTCGTTTGAAATGTAATTTGACACCTTAAGAAGGCATACATAGTAAAAAAAGCTAAAATGCTACCTCTGGCTCAGTGATTGGGAAGCTGTGTAAAGGTTATAGGTAAGTTTATATCATGCGAGAGTCTAGTGCTCCCTATTACCGAAAAAAGAAGGCTTAAAATTTTTTCGTTGTCAAAGTATCAACTGTAGCTCTCAATATTAGCCTTAGCCTGAATGATGTCAAGCAGCAAGCAACAGCGTCGATGATGTTACTTTTATATATCTGCTACCGTTTTCTACCATACAATTTAAGTGCTACTGGTAAATGTGATAAATGTTATTCTATTAGAGACGAAGACATAAAACCTGAGATCTGCCTATAATTCTTGAAAGGGAAGTTTTTTTTTTTTTTTTTTTTTTTTTTTGAGGAGGAAGTTTGTCATTATGGCAGGTTATATTTTCAATGAGTGACGAATATGTGCCAGATTACGTTGATAAGAAAGCTCTTGTTCAGCGGTAAAACCTCTACTCCTATCTGGTGTCAGTTTTTGTTATTCAATAATTAAGTGAAATTTGAAAGGATTGAGATATATGATTGCCGATCCTATGATCACGGGGTACATTTTGTATCCATGTAGGTTATGCAGAGCGATGGGAGGAGCAGAGAAAGTAGAGATCGAATATGGAAATCACTCCCTCTCTAACAGAGTTGAAGAAGCTGTTGATGCTATTATTGATTTCTTAAAAAGAGAGGGACCCAAAGGCTGGGATGATCCATGGAGTTAATTGGATGTCTCTATCAATTTTCAATGCCCCCCTTTTTTCTTTATTGTTATGATAGTTTTGATTTCCTTCTGTCAATCGTTTTTTTTTTCTCCCATATATATTTTTTTGGGGTGGAGGGTTTGATTTTGTTGGGGTAGCTATTTGCAGCCTTAGTTTTTTGTTGATATAACAAATGTTAATATTTATCATCTCAGAAGAGAAGTGGTATATCTGTTTTTTCAATTTATTATTTTTTACCCAGGGAACATTTTTCTACAGTTGTAAGCAATTCTGATGTTTCCACATGCAACGGCAGATAAGAGCCTGTCAGGATTTGCTCTGAGGTGTGTACACATGTAGTGGAATAGAAAACCGTGTCATTTAGTTGCTAGTATTCGTGCAAAAATAATTTCCGAACTACTGGACCGACATGAAAATTAATCATCTTTTTCTGTGAAAACATATAATTAAGTTCACATTGTTAATTCCTTACACTCGTCAGATTCTGTCAATGTTAATAGTGGTAATATGCTCAGTTACCTTCTTCGTTCCTTTGCTTCCATTGTTTATTCGTTACATACCGCTAAATTGGAGATTACAGTAATGTGAAGCCTATTCTAAAGTAAGATTAGTTACCTTGAGTATCCACAAATCGAAATGATTTGTGGTGGTTGGTGATGGTTTGGTGAAGTTGGTAACAACGGAGCAGCTGGCCAAAATTTTCTTTCATTGAGGCTATTATTTTTGGTCAACATTCACCCTTTTAAGAAGAGCTGCTGTATGTACCAGACAATATCATTGTATAATGTCCCATTTTATCACCTCATTTGATTCCCATACCCCCCATGACCACGACTTACACTTGCAACCGTGAGATAATGTTCTGTATTCTTCAGGTTTATTTGAATTTAATTACGAAATTAATTAAAGTATGTTTCTGTAATTCATGTTATATTTTACCTGAATTGGTGTATCAATCTCACAATGCGTGTGTTATAGCAATCACTCACAGCACTACCACATGACATAGCTGAGCCTATCTGATTCCATGAATAGCAACCTGCATTTAAACTCGTGTGACAGCACTGTAACGTGTATATTGCTGAAAGCCGATAAGTTGACTGCGTCTCGTGTCCTTGTGTCCATCACCCAGTAAAGTTAAAATGAGAAAACTGGCTAGTTATGTATATATACAAACTTCTTGCTTGTGAAATAAACATTTTGAAATTCTTCAGAATAAAAAAGGTTGTTTAGCTTTTCTGTCCCAACAAATAAATGAAACGTTAGGTGATTAGTGCCACTTACTTGCACCGAAGGTCAAGAGATTTGGAACCAGCTGTTCACAAATGCGAACTGATGCAAATAAAAGAGGAACTTCCCCAGGAAACATAATGTAAAACCTTATATTTTTTTCCCTCACCATAAGACTTTAAATCAACTAAAAATAAAAATAATTTACAAATAAATTTCACTTTACAAATTAATTTTAAATTTATGAGTTTAAATTAGTTTTAACCCCTACATATATAACATATATTACTGAATTAAAAAAAAATACAAAACATTATAATATATGCATACATACATATTTCATAATTAAAAGATACTAAGCATATTTCATAATTAAAAAAGTCAAGAAAATAATTATATAAAAAGTTTAACCGAAGAAAAATACGCTACACCTATCATGTTTAGTCATCTGATAGCATGTTAAGGAAGTTTAATTTATTATTTGAAAATATAATTTTCTTTTATTTTTTTATGATTTTCAAGTTCTTTATTTTCTCATTTATTTTTTATCACTTTGAATTTTATATTTCAAATTTAAATATCCTAAATAATATTTTGCATTTAAGTAAAACAGCATGAAAATAAATAAATGTATTAATAAATATTTTCTAAAAAAATTAAATTTAAAATTAAATATTTATAAGTAAAAACATTAAATTTAAAATTAAATATTTATAAGTAAAATGTTAAAAAATAAATTTTAACATAATAAAATAAAATATTAATTTTTCGCTGATTTAAATAATATTCAATCAAACTTTGAAACTTTTATCGTGAGTCTCTTTCCAACAGGTGTCGGTGGGATGACAAACTGTCTTTAAGTGCATTTTATTCCCAACGGCATTATTTTTTTTTCCTAATTTCTTTTTAATAATTTGTAATATATATATATATATATATATATATATATATATATATATATTCTTAGAATACATGTTTTCAAAATCAATAAGTAAAAAGTAATTAAGAATCAAAATATTCAACCATAAATAATAAATTTATTGATTTTATAATAACAATATTTTTAATCATTTTATAATATAAAGTCTACGAAATCCAAATTCTATTTTTTGTTTTTTGTTGAACTATAAATTTTAATAATTGGCACAAAATTTGAAAATTTCATTATATAACAGAAACTAAAATTATTATATATAATGACTTTATTCATTTTTACTATAAAAACTTGCTAAAAAATAAATTAATAAGATAAGATGGATTAAATGTTTTTTCAAGGTTTAATTAATTTGTGTATTTTAATTTTTAGTTTATCAAGCCTGTTCATAAAGGAGGACCATGAGTTTAATTTTTTTTTTTACTTATGAGAAAAATCTAATTTATTTTATTAACTTTTAATAAACACTTGTGAAAATATTTTATTTAAATATCATAGTGAGAAAAAACAACTTTATAATTGGCTTCTCTGTTAAGACTAAATATTTCTCTTAAAAAAAACAATCTTATCTATTTTACTGCTTCTGTATAAATTTATAAAATAAAATTTCTACAATTATTTATTAAAATAATTTATCCAATTAATTAGGAATAAATTGATTATAACCCAATTATTATTTTGTTTATAATTCGCACCACAAAAGTAATACTGCCTGGGTCGCAATTTATGTAAATTTTAACATTATTTGCATAGATTAAGAAAAACAAAACAGTAGATACACAATTTTTAATATAAATTTATTAAAATAACCTCATACTCTCAATACATATATTAAATAAAAATTTAAATAAGTATAGCGATCGAATAATTAACATATTAATCTATGTAAGGACGGTTTAAAAATTAAAAGGTAATATATTTTGGAAGAAAATGTAAAGGCTGGAATTACAAATAATACAAGACCATCTACTATAATAAAATATAAGAATAGCCCTTAATTAATTAAGAAGGTGGGAATTTTGCACCAAATCTTGATATTAAATGGAATAATTGATAGTAAGATATGGTTGTATAATACTCTTTCTACTTATCTATCTACAAAACTTTTATTAATCACTCACAAATAATCTACTTAAAACTTCATTAGCAATATTTGTTATTAAAATAAACATACATACAAACTCCTGAGTAATCTTTTTATGACCAATACTTCAATTAACTACCATAAATATCTCACATTTCCATAATAAAGATTAAGAGTTTGTCTCATTAGTAATTAGAATATTTAAATTAACTTTGTCCTTTAATCACATGACAGTCGGAGTAATTAATATTAATAATAATAACAAAAGAGAACGAAAAGACAGCTTTGATTAGAACTGGAAACAGGAGAAAGGGGAAAAAAATCCAGCTTTATAACAAAGCAAATGAAAATTTAGAAAAATATAATTAAAAAATATGTAAAGTTCATGATTAAACTGAGCTTGACATCTTGTTTGGACATACATGTCCATGTCTGAAATCTGCCATGTTAGTTTGATGAAGAACAGTGAGAAAAACCTTCCTTTTTCTCCGGAACTCACACCGACCCATATCGGCAACTCTATCTCTTACAGAACAACACATTACATTGAAACTTGGAAACATGCCTTGTAACTTGTGAGCATCCCAAAATTTGTTTTCCATTTTTTTCACTCATCAAGATTTGTTTCTTTTTGTCTCCTCGGGAAAATCGACTCTTGTGCTTTTCAGGCATTTGTGGTTTGGCGTGTTGTCGTAAGAAGATAGCAACTTTTGCGGTATTGGAGGGTGGATTTGTTGGTAGCTGTTCTGGGGTGATGCCATGGCAGAGAAGGTTGTGATTTCACCCCAATGGGCTCTATGGGCCATTCCAATGGTTCATTGGCGTGTTGGGTTGCTAACTGCTTTGGTTTTGCTTGGAATGGTTGTGGTTTGGAGCATTGATGGGTGCACAGTAAGGAGCATCTTTCAAGCTTGGAGGTATCAACAGGACTATCTTGCTGTAAGGTTTCATTCTCCTAATTTAACTGTCCTTTCTCCATACAGTGCTGTGAACTTCACTCCGTATGAAAAGTTAGGCGAAAAGTCCCTTCTACTTGAGAGGCACACTAGTTGGATTTCAAGTGAGTTAGAACCCAACTTCACTTCAAATCTCATAGCCAGATGGTCAGCTCATGGAGGCGTACCTTGTAAAGATTCCAAGGCTGTGGAGATTTCAATTCCTGGGTTGGATGACGGGGAGGTGATAGAGCTTACAGCTGGTGATGTGCATGAATTTGGTTTTCAAGCACTGGATGATTCAGGGAAGCCTCGTTGTTTAGGTGGCGACTACTTTGAGGCTGATCTTTCAGGGGAATCATGGAAATCTAGGCCTTTGGTGAAAGATTTCAGCAATGGTTCTTACTCAATTTCACTGCAGGTTCATCCCGATTTTGATGGGGTTTACAATCTCACTATAATTCTGCTCTATAGACACTTTGAAGGTCTGAAGTTTACCCCATGGAGGTTTTCTTATGACCGAATGCTACGAAATTTTGCAATCAGATTCTACAAAAGCAGTGTTCAGCTGCCGGAACTGCAGTCTTGCAAGGCCTCTGATTTTGGCAGGGATGTGTGGAGTGGAAGGTGGACAAGGCATGGAAAGAATGATGACTGCACCATAGGAAATGATGGCAGGTACCGGTGTCTTGGGTCGGATTTTCCTTGCAAAGCTCCTTGGTGTGATGGTTCCTTGGGAATTCTGGAGAGTAATGGGTGGGTGTATTCAACTCATTGTTCATTCAAGTTGTATTCAGCGGAGTCTGCTTGGAATTGTTTGAAGAACAGATGGATTTTCTTTTGGGGCGATTCAAATCACGTTGATACAATAAGGAATATGCTCAACTTTGTGTTGGACTTGCCTGAAATACGTTCTGTTCCCAGAAGATTTGACTGGAACTTTTCCAACCCAAAAGACCCTTCTCAAACAGTTAGGATTACAAGCATCTTCAATGGGCATTGGAACGAGACACAAAACTATCTGGGGTTGGATTCTCTGAGAGATAAAGGGTTTCAAGATTTGATAAAGAAATACTTCTCAGAAGATACGATTCCTGACACAGTGATCATGAACTCAGGCTTGCATGATGGCGTCCACTGGCGCAACATAAGAGCATTCTCTGTGGGAGCAGATTATGCAGCATCCTTTTGGAGAGATATTATGAAGGGAGTGAAGCAAAGAGGGTTGGCATGGGGAAGAGTGTTTTACAGGACTACAGTTGCAACTGGTGGATATGCAAGGTCACTAGCTTTCAATCCTAACAAGATGGAGGCGTTCAATGGTGTGTTGTTGGAGAAGTTGAAGCAATCAGGAGTTGTATCTGGTGTGATTGATAACTTTGATATGACATTTCCATGGCATTTTGATAACCGCTGTAACGATGGAGTACACTATGGAAGAGCTCCAGCAAAGATGAAGTGGAGAGATGGCCAAATTGGACATCAATATTTTGTGGACCTTATGTTATCTCATGTTCTTCTCAATGTCCTATGTGCCAGATAGCATTTCAACCAAACCCTTTTGCTGAGTTTAAAACTATTAAGGTTGGGGTATTGTTGTTTCTATCTAGTTAGATTTCGTATTCTTTCTTGCTCGTATATTTTTGGTTTTGTTATGTATACGTGAGATTGTTCCACTTGTAGATTAGCAGAAGATTTCATTAACTCCTCAAAACACATTTTACCATCTATATGATCAATACTATCATTCAAAGATTGTTCTCTATTTTGAATATCTCTTCTTTATAGGGCTGTGGATAGTTATTTAGTTATATTATATGAAAGAGACGAGTTTCATAATCATGGCGATCTTGTTGGCAGAGGATAGTTGCAATTCATTATTGCAGCAGACTAATACCAAACTTCTTAATACAGTACTAATATATCTCTAATACATGCACTTCTTTCGCTTTTACTCTGGCATGTTTGTACCATCATGGAATCCTCAACTTCATCATGGTCCATTAATTATTTGTGGTTCAGCTCCAATAATTTTTTATTATCTTCTGTTTCTGGTTTTCTGCAACTATTCTGTTTTTTTTCCTTTGTCCACAAGTTCTGGCTTGTTTGATGGTCATGGAATAGCAATGGAAGGGAAGATAGAGTTAATTTGAGTTGTTTGATACGAGAGAAAGAGAGTAAAAAAGTTATGGAACTCTGCATACTAAAACATTTTTTTTACAATACTTGAATAGGTAATAGTTAATTTGTAAAAGATGGTAATAATTAAGTATTACTACTTCTGTGCAATATATTGTTAAAAAATATTATAATAATCTTGACTTTGTAACATAACATATAATTTTACTAATATATGTCTCAACTCACAATATGTAATGTTTGAAATTATATACGAAACTAAATTGAATTTCATAATATTTATATTCTATAACACAATATAGAACCAGAAATAAGGAAAAATCATTGACAATTATGATAAATTATTAATAAGACGAATACAAAAATTACAGGTAGATAATTTTTTAAAACATAATATTACTAGAGGTGGTCTAGTAGAAGATTTATGATAATTGTAAAGAATTTGTAAACATATGGCTAAGATTCTCTTATGAATCTATTTCTATGATTTTGACGTAACAAAATATAGTATATCATGATGATTAGTTCTCTCATGATATATTTGATATGTAGTTAGGTATATGACATTTTGAGAATAGTCACATGGTCTTCAACAAATTATAATCATTATAACTTTTTTAGTTATAGAGCTTCTTTTACCATTTTAAAAAATACGATATACTGTGGTTCTCTACAAGTTAACTTCCAAATATTTGTAGTTTCAAACAATATAAAAATGTATTCAAAAATATAATTATAGTGTTCACATTCTTTATAAAATTTGTATTTACCAATCTTGAGTAAATTACATGTACATTAGTCTAAATAATAAATAACAATGCTTCATCTAAATATCTCAACACTCATTTCAATTCAAAGTCTTGAACACGTTTAGGATTAATGTAGTTAGCAACTCCAATCGAAAGTTAAAAAAATCTAATTAACCCAAATATCTATCATAGTAGCATATCATTAGAGTTAAAATTATTAAATTTTTAATGAAAAGATAAAAATATGTTCCATTAAATTAAATTTAAATTGAATTTTACGCACTCTTGTTTTTGCAATTGGACAAAGTGATTTAATAAGTAGCAGTGAAATGTAAGTGTGATTGTGATAACAGTGACACCAGTCCATTAATTAATTATTGACTGTTGGCAGCTTCAATGATTGACCCTATTTATGGTTCATCTTCTTTCTATTTCTGTCTTTTTTCATCATTCTTACCTTGGCAGATTCATGTTTAAAGTAAGTAGGATACAAAATTACAAAGTAGTGGGGAAATTGCTATTTGTATTGGTCTAACTAACCTATTTATAGATAATAAAATCATTTAATCAAGGATGGACAAAATTAAGTGTTGTTGACACGAGACACCGAACAAGTGAAACAACAAAGAATTTTTTTAATTATGAGTTAACATTGATAATCTGTTTTTGTTACATAACTAATAAAAAAAATGAAAATTTTCTACTTTCTACTCCTCAATCTTATATGTATAAAAAGGGTTAAATATGTTTTTAATCCCTATACTTTGCAGCGATTTTGGTTTTAGTCCATTTTCAAACTATGGTATAATTTAGTCCTTCAACTTTAGAAAATTCTGGTTTTAGTCTTTTTTACCAAATTTTTTTAACTTTATTTGTTATTTCAAGCATGTTTCTTAGTTAACATTGAAGCAAAAATGTGTGAAACAGTGTAAACAATCCAAATGCTATAATGAAACGTGTTTGAAACAACAAATAAAGTTAAAAAAAATTGGTAAAAAAAGACTAAAACCAAAGTTTTCTAAAGTTAAAGGACTAAATTGTACCATGGTTTGAAAATAAACTAAAACCAAAATCGTCCCAAAATATAGAGACTAAAAACATATTTAACTCTATATAAAAATGTTAAAAGAAGTTAATCTCAATCTTAGATATATAAAAATGTTAAAAGAAGTGAATTTTATGTATAATTTAACTTTATAAAATTTAATAAAATTAATTTTTTAAAATTAAGTTATATTTATTAATATGATATCAAAATTTTGTATTATAATTTATGAATTTGTTATAATTTATTATCGAGTTATTATTAAACTGTTAGTATATATGAGAGATGTATTTTTTACATTGAAATAATGTATTAAAAGTTTTGTATTAATTAAAAATAAAATTAATTTATAAAATTATATCAAATTATTATCCGTTTATGAACAAAACATTAAAATATTGAGATTTATTTAATCTTTGATCAAAGTTTACTAAACAAATTAGAACTACTATTGGCTGTTAGCATTTGTGTTTTAGGAGAATCAGGGAAATTTGGTGATAGCGTTTATGGTTATGGGTGATAATTTAAAATTTTCTTCTGATTATTTATAAATAAAAAATTACATATTTACAATATTTAATAAAAATATAAAATTTTCTTATAAATATAGTGTCAATTTCTTTTGAAAATAAATTTCTCTCTTATTAAAAATAAAATGAAGACAGTTATTTAAAGAAAAAAAACTTCTTCATACTAATAATTACGATTTGACAATTTGTTTATTATAAAAGTAAAAGGGTCACAATAAGATTGAAATTGTGTATATATAAAAAATAATAAAAATAGTGTCTAATAGAGTAAAAACTTGTGAAACATAATTTTTTTTAATTCTAAACATGGTAAAATATTAATAGACGAAAACATCATTATCAGGACATTAATAAGGAATAGTTTAGAAAGAAATAGTTGAGCTGTAAGTAACCTAGAGAGGCAAGGAAGTGGTCATGTGTGTTGTTCAAGAATTAAATTTTGGAGACACAAAGGGAGAGAGAATGATCAGATAAGATCAAAGGACCAGATTTTAAGGGATGATTCATCCCTTTCTCCCTTGGGCTTGGGTGAACTAACCACCATGTCTTTCACGTGCACCTCTGCTCTCAACATCACTCTTCTGATACTCCTCGTTGCTACCATTGTTGTTGCTTGTTTAACCCTCCCAGTTGACAAGGTTTTTTTTAATCCAATTTCACTTCTGGGTTCTTCTATTTTCCTGAACAAGACAAAATATCTAGTTCTTTTTGTTTGAACATTGACTGGGATGGGTGCATTTCTGTTCAATTGATTAATTTCCATGACAGTACTTTGTGTCTGCTGCTTCTTCCATGCAATGGGGTTTGATAGTAGTTGATTCTCTCATTACTCACTTGAGGTAGGAAATTTTTAAGTGGTGTTTGCATACAGGAATTTCAATCACGGGTAATAACATTAGTTGTATTTATTTTTTTAATTTGGTTTGGTTTCTTATTGTGAAAAGAGGAAAAGAATAGACAATAACGTGTTTGTTTTATGAGTGGGAATCCCCACTCCCTTGTTCGTGCATATAATTCAAAATGCTACTTTTACTGTATTATTTATTATAAGCAAAGCATTTGAATTTTCTGTTCTAACGGTTCTGGTTGCTTGGAGACTTTGAATCTATTACCCTCTATTTTGACTCTACAGATTCTGAAGGACTTATTGGTATGGATTGATAGTAATCTTGGGCCATGGGGTCCACTTGCTCTGTAAGTTTATTTCAATTATTCACCACTGAAATTTCGATTTGATGACTATCACCTATCTCATAATAGTTATACTTTTTTCTATCATGTAATTGTTTTAGTTTGGACTGCAATTTGTAAAGGTCATCTTTACAGGAGATTGTCATGTGCCTTCATTCATGATAGGCTTTATGCTATTCATAGTATCATGAAAAGGAATTTTATATGTGTAGCATATACGAATGGGCATCTTAACATATCAAGCTAACAACTGACTTGAATACGTGAAGTTGTGAACCCATATTTTTTTTGGTAATTTTCAGGATAGCTGTTTACATTCCCTTGACTATCTTGGCAGTTCCAGCCTCTGTACTTACTGTAAGAATTTTTTATACCTCAATTTGTACTTCTTGTAGAATATTCTTGTAGAATATAGAATTCTCAACTACCTGTTTAAGAACTGTGGTCTGCCTGCATTTTCATTGATAAATGTTCTTTAAAAAATTGTTTGGTATTTGTGATTCCTACCTTTAAGAACTTATAAATTTTCAAATTGAATTTGTCAGGGGTGATCATTTTTACCTATTTAAGTTCTGCAAAATAGGCGACATTGTTGCACTATATATACTATCACTTTTACCACAAGATATATTTTGTGTCCATAGTTTGATGCATGTTCCAAACACCTCCACTATTGTATAACAAAGTGTGTTCATTATAAACAGTTCACTCAATGTTTTACATCTTCTTTTCAATTATCTGATAAAGAAGTAAGCTTAATAAACCAAAGGCGGAAATAATTTTTTGAGTCACTTTACCTGATACTTTTTGTTCAGCTTGGGGGTGGTTATCTATTTGGCCTTCCAATTGGTTTCATTGCTGACTCTATTGGTTCAACTGTTGGTGCTGTAGCTGCATTCCTTGTTGGTAGAACAGTAAGTTTCCCAGTTTTGTATTTATCAGTATTTTTTTTTTCAAATTAAAGAGAAATGGAGTTATGGCATGATTGATTGACTTTTCAGTTTCCCAGTTCTTGTGGCAAAAATTATGAATTTAAGTTTTTCTCTAGTACAATATGCTCTTTATCCCTTTGCCTTTCTTCATGTGCGTTGTCCTTTAAATCTTCTTAGCCTTCTAATTGTGCGGCTTCTTGGTCCACTTGTTTCTGTATTATATAGTTATTTGTTTCCTGAGGTTATTCCTATATTTTTCTATCTGTGCAGATTGGGAAATCACTTGTTGTTTCAAGGTTGAAGGATTACCCTCAGTTTAAATTAGTAACAATTGCAATTCAGAAATCAGGCTTTAAGGTTTGTAGACTCAATAATTGAATGATTTTATTAAATCTCCAACATTCCATAACTTTTTTTCAAGTTTTTGTGCTTTTGATGTTTATTTTATAATATTCCTCTTGTTTTATCTTGTTTTGTTCTTTTGGAATTCTTGTTTCTGATCTGGCTCAAGAAGAGCAACCGGTCGTAGTTATGTATAGTGTGACATGTCTGGAATTGTGATGCATAGGTTTGATTGCCTGTTAAAACAAACAAGAAAGGCTATTATTATGTATACTGATAATTGCTTAGATTTTTGCTTAATCACATTTTCATGATATTGAGTTCATTTTTTTTCATAACTGAATATCTGAATGTTTCAACTTCTGTCATTACAGATTTCGATACTCCTTCGGCTTGCTCCTTTTGTACCATTTAGCTTATTAAATTACTTCCTGTCTGTGACTCCCGTTCCATTAGGGGAATACACACTGACTTCCTGGTTAGGAATGATGGTATCTTCTTTATCTCTGATCAATTATATGTTGGAGGGTTTACCCTTAGCAATGAAATTCTATTCTCATGCATTACGAATAGGAAAATCATTCATGGACACCTTGATTTTGTCTACACCTATTTCACAGGTACCTTGTCGGAGTCTACAGCCTAACTTGGCCTGTTTAATATTAAGGCCTTGTTAAGGCTTTTTGAAAACCTATTTAATTAAAAACAGGCTTAGGCTATTAGAAAAGCCTATCAGGCCTGCAAGACTAGCTTGTCAATTTCTGTTGTGGAGTTTCACTCCTTGTGGATGTGTTTTTGCGTTTTTTGTTGGATGAGTATGAACTTATTAAAAAATAGTTTGGATACCATGTTTGATGGACAATGGTTGTTTGATTTCTATTTCTAATTAATAGTAGTATTGAGTTTTTTAATTTTCTCTTTGGTAGTAATGATCTCTTAATAAAATTTAATTATTTAATTTTTGGAGAGGACCAAAACTAACAAGTCTATCTTTAATTGAATGACTTATTGGTCATGTTTTTTGTTTAACATTGGTCTTAAAAAATTGAAACGATTTAGGTGATGAAGGAAGTCCACTGATCTTTTACAGAACAAGTCACGTAAATTGGCTTTCAGGCTGGACCAAACTTTACAACAAGTAGGTCAAGGCTTTCAAAATAGTCTACTATAGATAAATGGGCAAGACTCAGGCTAAGTAATTGTGATGTAGGTCAGGCTTAAGTCTGTCAATCTGTTGCAGTCCTAGTTACAAAAGCTAAAACTTGCTAAGAATTAATTGGGTTTTCTTGTGGTTGTCACTTCTTGCATTCTGTATTAGGAAAACAGTTTGTCCAGATGGTTTTCAATATTAAATTATGAAAGAATAGGATTTATAAAAGAAGAAATGTATTTGAATGTTATAAGTCGTATGTCCACACATACCTCTTGTTTTATAGTCACATATTAGTGTACAATGAAATCATTCATAAATGCATAAGAATAAATCAAACCCCTAAATTGTTGCACTGCATCCTTGATTTCTACTGGACAACTATTTCCACATGTAACCTGTAATCAACATGACTATTCCCTCTCAAGCTAAAACCTGCATATCATATTAGCCTAGTTTGTGACACATGTAGTCAATATGAGAGCCTCTAAGGGATTTAATAAACATGTTGGTCTGAGTTGACAAAGTCAAGAGTGATTTCTTCTTAAAGCACCTTCTCTCACAATTTTTTAAGTGAAAATCTATTTGCGTTTGGTCTATTCATGGAAGATTGGACTTGATGCAATGTGAAGTGTAACTTGATTGTCACAAATAAAGTTGGTTAGTTGTTGGAATAGTTGCATAAGCCATTTAATCTTTCATGCAATTGTTATCATAGCACGATAAACAACTTTTGCTTGAGATCTAGCATGCCCTACTTCTTACGCCCAAATCGAAAGACCTCCAATTTGAAAACAATACCCAGAACTAGATCACATATGTGATAGTGATCCTATCTCTCAGCATTACAATAACAAGCGATTTTTTGGCATTGCCTGTATGTTCATATAGTAGTCCTTGTTCTTATTCATTTTTTATGCATTGTAGATTACACATGACATCTCATTGAGTCACCACGGTGAGATAATTGAGTATACTTAAATGTTTTTTGGTCTTCTAAGGGCTCTTCTTAACCTGGATTAAGCTTAATATCACTAGTTAGAATACCACAACATCAGTCCTGAAAGGTATCTGCAAGGTCCAGAGTCTTTTGTCTGAAATTAACTGAAAAGGTTGGATTTGACTCATTGAGTATCATTCTTGTCATTCATAAACAAGATAAGTGCATTTTCCGAAAGGAGAATGAATGGAGAAGATGAGTTATGCTGCATTGTACTAAGGCAGAGCTAAAAACAACTACGCTAGACAGAAAACTTTAGCAAGTGACGAATAAAAGGGTAATTGAAATTGTCAACTGAGGAAGTAACACTACAATCTATAGTATCTAATACAACAAAATAGGAGATGAAAAGGCAAGCCTAATAAAAGCGGATGTTAGTAAAAATGTCATTAAAGTTGAGGACAAAAACAAATGATAGCTATTTCAGAAGGAGTAACCCAAATAAGGTAATTCAAGAGATTTTGCAAATTTACGACCTATAATGAGGTCATGAACAAAACTTGTGCATCCCAAGACAGAGACAAACGGGGCAATGTTCCTATTGTGGTTACAATGGAGCGTGGGGAATTTGATTGCGAAGAGAAGAGAAAGGAATAAAGTTGTTTCAATTAACTTTTTAGAAATGTATGACCCTAAAAGTGAAAAGGAACATTATGGTGAAGAAGGCATGATCAATTTCAACCATGTGTAGATTCTTGCTTTCGGCAATAGCAATTAGCTACGGTGTGTGAGCACTAATATTTGATGAATAATAATCTCTTGCGAAGTCAAAGAGACTAGAAATTGGGAAGACAATTATGCACAAGAATTATTTATGTACAATTTTAACAGAAAAACCAAATGATTTTGAATTTAGTAGAGAAAAACTTGACATAGAAAAAAAAAATATTAGGAATAATCAAATCAATGGAAAAAGTTAGAAAGTGACAAAATAATTGTAGCTTGAAGTTGAATAGACATGACTAGGACCCCATATCTAAAATGTATTAAATGTGCTATTAATGGAAAAACATGAAAACTTTAAACTTTGTAGTTACCCATGCCGTATCTTTAGTTGTGCCACATTGAAAGCATGTTGTGCATAGAAATTGATAGTGGATATTGTTAAACCTTAAAATGATTTGTAAAAATATGGAAAGTTTGAGATCAGTTGATTTAAAAGTGAACTATGGCAATATTGGATCAACAAGTGCATTCAGCAAGTAATCATCCTTGTGATTTATTTGTTCACCCTTTATGTTCTAGGAAGAAAGTGTATTAAATTAAACTATCAAGAATAGATATTTAAGTTTGATGTTTGTAGAGTATTAGTAAGTATATCACTATTTGCATTAGTCTGAATTTGAAATGTTTTATTGTTATTGTTGTAGCCATTAACACTGGCTCTAGTATATGTTGGAACTACGCTCAAGGATCTATCAGACGTGACACGTGGTTGGGGCGAATTCTCAAAGACTCATTTGGTATGAAAAACTATGCTCTATATTAACATCTAAGAGACCCTGGTTAGGATAGGTTTTGATAATGTATCATCTTAGATAATAGATTTTAAGCCTACTCAATCTGACCTTAAGAAGTTTCACAAAAGTAGCTTGGTAAGGTAATGTTTGTATCTACTTATCTATATATTATAATGTCTTTAGTTGATGTAGAATATCTAATACCTTTGATTGTCTTGATTGAATCAAGTAGATTAGATCTATCTCATATGTAACATACATTTATTTGTCTTTTGGATGCAGCCTTGGATCATTTCTGGCTTGGTGATATCTGGTAAGCTATGTATCATCCGCACAAACATAGAATGTGAAACTACCATGCTCTATCCAGAAATTGTTCTCTTTCTCATGCGTGTCTTGCACCTCTTTTCCTTGCATGTGAGGTTTTGTTGCTCTGTATACTAGCAGCTTAGCTGCAATTGCTGGGTCACTGAATAGTGGCTTTTAAGACTTGCATACTCTGTCCAGCGGCTTTATTTTTGTGTGCATATTTTTGCCTATTAAATTTTGAGTACCAGGCAGAAGAAAATGAATTTGAAGTTTTAGCAAGCAAACCAGTGATGGCACACCATCATTTATCTCATTTTATCAAATGTTTTGGTCATTTCCTTAGCTGGTTTGTGCTTATATTGCTTTGGATTTTCAGCAATAAATGTAGTGTGGTCTGGGTGGGAAAAGTGGCAAGTTATGTTAGGAAACAAGATTTTCACATAGATTAGTTCTTTTATTAGCATGTTACCGTTATTTAGAATTAATGTGTAATGTAATGTTAGGTGTGATGTGTTTCATGTGGTGATAACCATAGAAGTATAAGATTGGAGAATCCACACTTGATTATAGACCGTAATGAAAGTTGAGATTTTTGAGCATGGAAGAGTTGTTTAAAACCTAGGGTCCATTATTTTCTTTGATTAATTCCTGGCTGAAATATTATTTTTGGGTATGGGCAGTGGTTCTCATGATATGGGTTACGAAAGTTGCCAAGTCTGCTTTAGATAAAGCCTTGGCTGAGTGTGTAGATACGGATGACAATGCATCTTCACCAGAGCTACCAATTGCCAATGAACCTTCAGTAGATCTCAATCAGCCTCTTATAAATAAGACAGACCAGAATGAAGAGAATAATGAAATTAAATTCCATTATGTAAATTCTTTCCCCACCCCTCCTTTTAAAGAACATTCTTTTATTTTAAATTAAACAGTAGTTTCTTCTTATTTGTGATTTGTACAGTTTTGGAATTAGAGATGTAGTTGGTGACATACATGGTTAATCATACAACCAAAATGAGGTTATTGAATTTGTCTAACGGCAGAAAAGTTCATCTTATTCTATGGTTTTCAGTTTTGTAATCTGGATTGTGACTAGACGTGTCCTCCCTAATTTTTTTCTCCTCTTTCAATCTTGTATGCACAAACATTACTAATTCATCGTAGCTCATTGTGTTCTTACTTTGAATTCAACGGTTCAGATGCTTGGTGAACCAATATTCTTCACTACTTTGACTCGAACCACTCCTTTTGATATTTCTATTATTGGGACACCTCTATCTGGGATGGCAAAGAAGTAGTGTACTTATAAGAAATTCAATTATGGAGTTACAAGACTGATCGGAATAGATTGAATGTTGATACCTGGTGTTATGCCCCCGTATATGGTTAATCACTATGATAAAATAAGGACAGTATCCCTTTTTGTTGATTATATTATGATATAATCATTAAGATTTGTTGCTTGTTCTGAAATAAAAGTGTATTGTGTATTACTTCTCTCCACCCTTTGTACTTTACCTGTTTTATTCACCTAACATTTTGTACTAACTATATTTTAATGATTTTAATAGCTATGCATCTAATCACAATAATTTCTAAAACAATGTCCTACTGTCATCTAATTCTAAATTATTGGTGCTATAACTTTTAGATCATTTTTGTAAAAATCAATAAAGGTAAATTTTTTTATTGGATGATAATATAAATTATTTTACTCGGTTAGTCAACTCTATCCTAGTTAGGAAAGTGTTGTTATTGTACACTTATGATGCAAAGTAGATAAATAAATTTGTGTAGACATAACTCAAGTTGTTATTAGCTTTGCAGTGTTATTGATTTTGTACTGACAAAATAGGACTGACAGCAACCAACACTAACTACCAAATCAATGTTTTGTTACAACCAACAGCCTCAAGTCATGCTCGTTACAAGTTATTTTCTCACTCCAAAGAGAACTTGACCAGAAAGTAAAAAGTCAAGAGCTCAATGTACAGTAACAGAAAATAAAATAATTGCTTATTTCGGGTAGTGTCATTTATTCAACTAGGATTGAATCAAAAGCAACTCGCCCTCGCAATAAAGGTGAGGCATCATCATATGAGACCTCATCATGAATCTTTGAATGAGTACTACTGTTGTCAAATGCCAACAACATCTTTTTCTTTCCCAACTAAAGAAAAGGAAAAGCTATTCTAGCAATTTTTAAACAATTTTGTCAGTGCCAATGAACTTTTCATCTGTCTTCTTGTTGAATCTTGACGTCTAAAAACCCTATCACTTCCTTGATGGAAGGGCAAAACAATATTCTGTCCCTATGAGGAGTCTAAAGTGCAAGGTTACTGCAGATTCTTTTCATAGCCTCAGAATTGAGAAAGTTTGTAAAGTAATTAAACTTTATCAGAAAAAGCATAATTTGTCGGGTGGTTATATTATATACAAAGCGAAGTTTCTATTGCACAAAAACATATATTGTTTAGAAGTTGGTGATCAAGAAGAAGCAGCAGTCCAAGTATCCCTGATGGGAAAAGTGCAAGGTTTTAGCCTTCTATCTTTGGGTGGCTGCTTTGATGGTTGTCGAGATCACACTCAAGGTTCTGGATATGGGACAAGGATATGGAACCTCAGTGATCGGCCAGTTGAGCTGCAAATAAGGGTGGGATCAATACTGAAGAAGATTCACACTTTGAAGCCAGGGTCTTCTAAAAGACTGAAATGTAAAAGCATATATAAGGCTTACATGCCTGGAAGAAGTGGCAGTGTTGGAGGAAGCTTCAAGAGTTTGTTGTATTACTATGATGAAACATGTCACCCTTATATTTGGATTCATGACACAGGGTGTCATTCCTTAAGGATGGCTAAGCAGCAGTATATTAGCCTCGAGGATCTCAGGGATTCTTCTGAAATCAAAGTCTTCTGGGATCATCAGAGAGGTTCTATATCTGTTCGGAAGAGAACAAGGCCAGATTTCTGCTGAATTTCAATTTCATTCTTCTCAGCAAATTTTCAAGTTTGTTTGTCATGAGTTCGATATTTTTTTGTTTTCTTTATTTCACGTCGGGTTTCAATCCCCCCTCCAATATTTCATGGTCTCGTGTTTAATTAGTGTATTGAAAGCATAAGATTGAACTTTTTGACCACACTTGATCTGGTTTTTGCATAAGGTTTATTGAGTCGTTTGGAGTTTGAAGGTTATCCTCAAGTCAAAGATGTCTATATGTTTGTCCAAACTATTTTCGAGATACCTACAAAAGATGTTCCGATGTTAAAATTAGCTCAACTTTAATCATTAGGAAGTTAAAAAAACAACAATGTAGATCACTTACCTCTTTACTTCAAACTTATATTTATAAGTTTTAGAATTAGATTTTTATTAACATTAGTCTAATCATGACTCAATTGTGAATAATCACACTTTACTTTTAAGTTAATCAACACTAAAATTAATTAATCTAATTTATAGTCGATCATTTTACTTCTTAACTGATCAGACTTTCAGTTTACTCATTAGATAATTCGAATCAAGATCAACCATTATTGAATTTGTAAGTGATCTAATAATCATATGGTACATCTTGATTTTTTTCATAACATAGAAAAAATCTTATTACTAACATAAATCTAACAAAAATATTCTAATGAAGCACAATAATTAAAAAATCAAACAAAAATTTTTCAATGAGTTTAGTCATGTTAGTTCTAAAATGTCAAGTTATAAAGCTCTTTGATGATCTTAAAATAATATGAACAAAGCATCGAAGATGGAAGAAATGATATTAGTCATCTCTTTAAAATAATATTATAAATTCAACTAATTTTCTCCCTTAGTCAGGATGAATACAAAATAATTGAAGATTAAATCTCTCTTTCATCAACCGTTAAAACCTCTCTTCTACCTACAAGATTATAACTGTCACTAAAACTTGGGATATTTAAAAGTACTTTTAATTATTGTCATATATAAAACATCATGTTACTATATGATTATAATTGTCGTTATACATAATATATATGAATCAATAATTATAATTATGCAAGTATTTTAATAGTGCCAGTGTAGGTCTAAGACAACATACTACAAAAGTTACATTTAAATTATCATCAATATTATCTATGGTAACAATTGTAAAAAAACTATTGCAAATTTTTTTTAAAATTTTCAAAAAATATGTCAACTAGCATATAAAAAAATTATAATTTAAGAAAATTACACAAAAAAACGCTTACACATAAGTTAATAGAGCTTTATAAAAAAATATGTTTCAGTTTTTTTTTTAACTTATGTATTTTAATCTCTATTTCATTTATTTATTTGAAAAACATAAGAATTAGAGAAAGAAAGAAAGAAAGAAAGAAGCCCAGAAGATTGAGATGGTGGTATACTGAAGAAAGTGACAAGAAAAATGATTAAAAATATGGATAGTGGAGTTCATCCAAGTAAAGGGAAAGTGAAGTACTAAAAAATGGTGATTGGTTGAGTAGAGAATAATGTGATGAATGGTGGCAGCAATGGCAGCTCCTAAGAATCACCGGATCTGTTGCACCTGACTCACACCCATTATTTCCGTCTTCCTTTGTTCCCAGAACAGCACCACCACTTCTTGCTTCTGAATTTTAAGATGGGAGTTTCATGGAGTAACAATAACAGAAGAAGAAGAAGAAGCACCTACTTTCATCCTCATCCTCATCCTCATCCTCCACATCTCCCACCCCCTTATTATTACCCTCCGCCGCTTCTGCCACCACCAGCACCGCCTCCACAAGGTTACTTTATCACCTCATCCAACCCTTCTGCTTCTACCTCTACCACCACCGGCTATCTGGGTCCTCCTCCTCAGTATTACCCAAATGTCTACACTGCCAATTCTGTGATGCTTCATCAGCAGCCCTTGTATGCAAATGAGGAGGGAAACGAAATTCACGTTTCGCCACCACCCTATGTCGATCATCAAACCACTAAGAAGATAAGGAACGATGTCAATTTGCATAAACACACGCTACACCTCTGCATAGATCCTAACAATCCAGATCACCACTTGATTTCTTTTGATTTCGATGCCCTCTTTGATGGCAGGTAATCTCAATTCTCTCTCTCTTCCTTTCCACAAATTTTAGATATTTCCTGTGTCATTGTATTTTTTGGTTCAAAATAATATCTACTTACTAGAGACGTTTATAATTCTTGCTTGTAGTTAGACTTTGATCCAATGAACCAGTACAGCATTGTTCACAATTATTTTTGTGCCTGGTTATTAGAAGTTTCATTTTAAAGTATGGAACACAATGTTGCTTTGGCTTACTTATTTGAACAAGTTCACTTGCCAATGAAAGCACGTTGAAACCACAATCTGTGGGTTAGAGCTGCAATCGGTTTGATTGATTGATTATTTTAAGCTGATTGCTCTGGAAAGAGAATGTTTGAACGTACAGTGAATATTAAATGTCTATTATGGAATATTTTTTGCTTGCCTAACTTTCTTTACTCCTTTTATTTTGTAATGGGCAGCATTACTATCTTCTACTTAGCCAAAGAAGAAGAAAATTGTAGGTTTAATCCACTGTTTCCTGATTTGTTTGAGCCAATCACATTTCCCTTTCAAAAAGGGGCAGGCCAGAAATTTTGTCAGCCTTCAGGAACAGGCATTGACCTAGGCTTTTTTGAGTTGGATGATCTTTTTCGACCCTCAGCCGGAGAAGATGTATTTCCCCTTGTCATATGTGCTGAAACTAATAGTATTTCTGTGCTGGATGCATCCCCTCACATGCAAATCACTCAAGCTGTCTTAGAAAAAAACAACGGTGTTGGTCCTTTCCAAGTAAAAGTAGTTAGGCAGATTCTGTGGATTGATGATGTTCGTTATGAGCTCAGAGAGTTATATGGAATAGGAAGTTCAGCAACAGCAGATTTTGATGATAATGATAGCGGAAAGGAGTGTGTAATATGCATGACTGAAGCCAAGGACACTGCTGTCTTGCCCTGCCGACATATGGTATGACATCTGGCCAAAGCAACTTGTATGTGTTTGTTGAATTTTCATACTCAGGTTCAAGCAATAAATACATCTTAAGGTCGTAGAGTGATTCATTAATGATGATTCATGCATTCAATTTTATCATCATTCGGTGACTGCAAAACAGCTTGCAGTTAGAAAATAAATGTCAGTAGTTAATACTTCTAAAAGACTATATTTGTTTTCTTGGTGATCTTTACATTACCTGAATAATTCTTTTCTTCCTCTGATCTTCTTCTGTCAGTTCACCCACTCTTCAATATGGTTTCAAAGGTAGAATCTTGCTAGCATTCATTTGATCATTCATTGATTGTTTCCAATTGTAGATACATTTTTTTGTCAAAACTATACCACTGAAGAATTTGATATCTAGTGCTTTTCTTTCTTCTGGTTAGCTGGAATATAATAATTGTTCAGTAGTAGAGATCTTTTCCTTTCATGGTTATTTTACATCATGTGCATATGTTTATTATGCTGCATTATGTTCATTTATTTCACTACCTTGATTTTCTGGGATAACATCTGTTGTACTTTCCAGTGCATGTGCAGTGAGTGTGCTAAAGCTTTGCGGTTTCAATCAAATAAGTGTCCTATATGCCGTCAACCTATTGAGGAACTTATAGAGATCAGGATAAACGTTGGCAATCAATGACACATTTTTGCCATATGAGGAGCTGAACTGCACGGTATTTTTTTTTTCTTCTTAGTGTAAATTGCAGTCAGCAATCTCTTTATAGTTCTTATGTATTTTTTTTTTTTTTTGCCAAAGTTCATCTGTAAGATGCTCAAAAAGAAAAATAGATCATCTGTGGTTTTACTGTTTTTGAATGTTACTCTGGGGTCATAAATATTGTACAGATGATCATTTTTCTTTTTGGAGTGATATTTTAAGAGAGGATCATTTGTAGGCCTGGTTTGGTTAGCCCAAAATCCTCCTTTATGTATTTTGTTGAGGGTAAATGTTAATGAATTGTTTGAAATTATTCAAAGGTTAAATTTGAATTTATTCATACAAAAATAATGTTCAACATTTTTTACTGTCATCTTTCAGGGATTAAAAAGTTTAGAACTTCTGATTTTAAGTTCCTTTGCTGAAATAGTTGGTCTATCACATGAGTGTGACGTAGAGAGTATAAATAATAAAAATAAAATAAAAAATTCCACGTGTTTAGATTCTTGTTTTTCTTTTCACTATAAAGAATAATAAAAAAAGATTAACTAATATTGCTATACAAGGTACCGTTAAAGGCAGAGCAAAATCAGAATCTTTGAAGCTTGGAGATGTTTTCAGACATGAGCTTTTGAATCAATGAAGATGTAAAAGTAAAACGGATGTAACAAGTTAGTTATGTTGTACTTCATTTGAAATGGGTTCTCTGTTCAACTTTCACACCTTTAAGTAAAAAAGACAAAATTAGAGAATAAGTTAAATGTTTAGTTATTCTGAAAGTATGTTTATACATTTCTAAAAAGTAGAACCTGGGTTGCTTTTACAAATTTAATTTTAACTTAAAACTCAAATTTGCAAACTCTAACCCAAATACGCAAGAGACATTCCATATATTCAATATCAACACGAAACCTTTTTACCATTAAGAATCAAACGGAATTTATTTAATTCCATTCATTGAACAGTTCAACTATTCTAAGCTCTTAATAAGTTGGAGGACAATTTTTATGACAAAAAATTCTCACGCATGTACATTTAAGTTTACAAAATGATAACTGGTAAAGATTTGAGTGCTTCAAGAAACTTATGGTTGTCGACATCATAATCATGTTCCATCCCCACAACATTCATTATTGTGTGGTAAAAATGACTTTTCTTGCTGTACACTTCTCAACCTTAGTTAAGGGTAAGGTGGGTTTGTCTGTAATCATCAATTTGAGTAAGCAAACCATTTGAGACTAATGAGAAAAGAATCTCAATGTTCTTGGAGTAAGTAACAAACAACACAACCCATATTATGACGACGATGATAACTGAGAGCAGTCTAACATTAATGCAGAAAATTGAAATGTGGAGAGATCAGATTTTATGTGAAATGTTGTTGTTGTTGTTAAACTTTAAGAGCTTTTTGTTTGAAAAAACACATGCTCTCCTAGGACATGCTATAAGTTATGAATGGAGACAAGGCAGGGAGGGTGAGCAACACTTTACATATATAATTAACTGACCTTTTCAGAGGTATGGTCCAGCAAAAGAGAAAAGTTAAAAAACCAAGAAACCGGAGAAGATACCATCCAAAATTCATGAAAACTTCCTTACAGTTTCAAGACACCGACTCAACATAGTTTGGCATCTTTTCCAATCTTTTACGAAGAAACAACCAGAAAGTTAACATGGTCCAAGACCTCAGAAAATGAAAGTCCCAACTACATATTCATTTACCATTTTACTTTCTAGTAATGTTGAATCATTTGGAATAATCAAAATAATTAAAGTGTATCAAGGGTTGAACAAGAGTACACAGGAATCAAAACTTTCCCTTGTGGTCAAAGCCTCTCTATTATTATTTTCCAAAAAAAAAAAAAGAGAACATGTGTGAGATTCAACTGCAACTGGCACTGTACTCTTCTAGGTGAGGTTCAATAAATACTCTCCCTCCTCACCCCACTTCCTCTGAGTGTGAAAATTCCTATTCTCTCTGATCAATCACTGTCCAAACACCATGTGAACCCTTCCACATAAATAGTAATGCCTTTGCATTTGCATGGCTGCCCCAAGTCATTCTTCACACACAATCCCTAAAACTCACATTCCAAATATAGATACCCCCTATCAAACTCCAAAAAATCACCCACCATTTCTTCACTTGTATAAAAGTTATGATATCATACTTGTGCCAGTCACCATCATCTATTCCAAAGAGTTCTTCTTTTTCAATTTTGTTCAGTTTCTGGGTGCCCTTTGAGTTCAGGAAACTCCACCACCATCACCGTATCATCAAACACTAATTATTAACCTCGGCATATAAATATGTTAAAATTAAGCTCTTATGCTTCCAGCAGTGACATAATAAACAACGTACACCTGTTACTCGTGAAAAAGTCCATGTCTTGTTATACAAAATAAGTGCCATGTCTCTTTCTTTAAACCATGTTTCCTTTCTCACCACCGTTCATTCAAACACTCTTTCATGGTAAAGTGACATGTTCAAAGCGATAAAGGGGAAAAGCCACAAGGACTTCATCACCATTTAGGCTTTTAATAATTCGGTTTGCTAGAGAAAACTTGAAGGAAGGAAAATGAAAAAAAAAAAAAAAAAGCGCAGAACGTGATTGATCGAGGACTACCTAGTTTTCGGTTGCTTTCTTTCACCTAATTTGCTGTTAAAGTAGTGCTTCCATGATTTAATCAGCTTCACTTTATTATTAATTAGTTGCCCATAAAACGTGACCAGCTACAACTCCATTTTCGTTTCACAAGTTTGGCACCAACACAAAGGAAAAGGACCCATAAATTCTGGCGGTCCCACACTATTCCAAATGCGGCCATTGTCACTTTTTCTGCCAAATACATATAATAATATACTCATTATGTCTATTATACAGTTTTATTTTTCTCCTTATACCATCCTAATACATATCATAACTGTCTTCCATTTACAGCCAATATTTTCTTCATTTATTCATGAGTGTCCACCAAGGACACTTCTTTTTCTCATAATAAATAACTTTAACCATTAAATTTTAATATATTATATATTATTAATCCATAGTTTTGTTACAATAACTTTAAAATTGTGAAAGATTTTTTAAAAAATTAGAACACAATTGAAAAGATAAGATAAATAGTTTTTTGGAGGTAGTTAAAACCTATGGGAAGGCATAGATTTCGGAAAGAACTAAAGTTAAAGGCTATGCTAAAGTATGGACAAAAAATGCAGTTAATGGATGGTAGAAAAAAATTATGTGCTGTTGGAAAACGATGTTATGTGGAACTATAATACCTAATAAGTATTTAATGTTAATTTGAAAGTGAACTGAGTTCATGTGTCTACTGCTGTTCGACAATGATGTTTGGCGTTTTGATATTTATATATGAATCCGGATTAATCCATGTTCAGTGTCTAACCAATAATTTCAAAACCAGAACAGAAAGAAAAATCTAATTAACAATTACGTTTAACATAATTTTGAATTTTTTTGGACATAAAAAACTAAATATTCTCTTAATAAAAATATCAAATTAAGTGTTAATTTTACTATTTGTACTAACAAAAGAAAACCTTAAGCACTAATAACAAAGTTAACTGTGCTAAACTGAGATTCTGCTCACAATTATTAAAAAAAAAACTTTATTGGACATTACGACATATGGATCATATTAACTACCTGATAGAGTTTGTAGAGATTATATAAGGTTGACATTTTATTTTTCAAACATCGAAGAAAGTAAACACCATTTATTAAACAACTAAGATATCCTAATTGAAGAGAGAAAAAATAATTCTAAAACCATCTGAACTTGTCAAAAGTACGTAATTTTATTTTAATTTTGGTAGAAGATAATTTAGTATGTAATGTAGGATTATAGTAAAAAAAAATACTTAAAACTACGGGTATAATCAAATAATTTATCTATAAATAAAAATATAAATATTATATATTAATTCAAAAATTATTATTATAATTAATTATTAGTCTATAAATATATTTATTTTGATAAAATAAAATAAAAATTTATACTAAAAGCTTACTCATTTTTATTATTTTATATTTATTAACTATTTTAATACATAATAAATAAAATAATTGAATAAGTCAACTTTACTTCTAAAATTTGAGGAAGTATAAGTGTACATTGGTTTAAAATTTAATTAAATTGAACACTGACAAGTAGAGTATACTATTTTTTTAAGTTTTTTAAGCAGACTAATTTTATAATGTACACAAAAATTATAGACTTTTTTTTATATATTCGAACTTCGTAAATATACTAATGATCAAAGAGACAGATAAATAAAATTAATAAAAATATTTAAAAGTTTAAAAATGGGTTAATTTGAACTAAGACAACTTTACTTTTTATTTTTTTTCACTTCTCATTTTCATCCTCAGAGTATTTCGATTAAAGAGAAAATTAGATATAGAAAAATAAATAAAATAAAGAAAAATAAATAAAAACGTGAAATTATTTAAATAAAAAAATAATAGAAAATAAAAAAAGTTTGTAGTAAATTTAAATGACGTGATAAAACAAATTTGATTTTATATTAATATATTTAGAGAAATTTGATGTGAAAAATACATTTAAAAAATATAAATTAAAATTAATTTGAGAATAAAATAATTTTTAAAATTTTAATAAATTAAAATTTACATTTCAAAATAAAAATATATCTAAAATATTAAAATTTAAATAAATCAATTTTATTTTATCAATATTTTAACATCTTAATTTTATTTATTTTTATATACGAATATATTAAAAACAATTATTTATATTAAAAATAATTCATTATATTTTTTATGTAATCATTCATCTTTAACTTATTCTTTTTTTCAGTTAGGAAAGTTTTAATCAACGTACAGAAAACAAAGTTTTTTAAAGGGAAAAGTGTTTTTGCACAATACCCAGAGGAGAAAGAAAGATATTTTAATATGACCTATATAAAACGTTTTAGAATCCTAACAATAATATTATTTATCCATTCAAACGTAAATTTAAAAATAAAAAAAATGTTTTACAAATGAATAATTATTTTATAAAAATTAAATTATAAATTATAAAAATAAAAAATAGTGTGCTATTAAAACATATAAAAAAATATACAAAACTTAAATAATGAAACATAAAAATAAGTAAAATATATAAAAAAATTGAAATAATTAAATATGCAAAAAAAAAAAATAGAAGGCTTGATTCCAAGATCTGTAAACAAAAGGATAGTAAGATTTGCAAGATGACTCATACTTGAATTTAAATGTTTTCATTTAAACAAAAAATATATTTTATTTTTTAGATTTATTTTTTTTACAATAACCTAAATTAGTTTCCAAGTCTAATAAATAATATTTTTTTTATCAAATTATTAATAGGCAACCCACTTACATTAGTATAGGCCAACAATCAATTTTTGTTAGAAAAAGAGTAGTGAATGCTACTATTTTTAATTGAATGTGACATTGATAAGATAAGTCTCCTCTATAATGCATTTCCTTCTTTGCCAATTATAGGCAAATTGAATAATGGAATTCACCCAACGATAAATACATATACTATCTATCTAACTCGTGCATTAAATATACACTTTCTGGTATGCACACACTATTTTTTTTTCTTTCAAAATGAACAAATAGTAAAATAGTTTTTCAATTATTTTTAGACTCAAAAAATTTACTATTCTTATAAGACTTAAAACATCTTCAATAGTATCTCATAAGTTTATCGAATTTAAGTGTGTGTGTGACATAAGTTTACTTTGACAACATAGGAGAAGGATTCATTGAATAATAGATTAGTCAAATTCATTATTTAAAGGATTATCAGGAAACATTTTATTAGAACATGTTAACATAAAAATAACCAAAATTATGAACATTGATTAAACTATTAATTAATTACTGTGCTTAAATGCAAGTTAAAAAATAAAACATTTGAGGAAATGTTATGGAAATGGAAAGCAGAGAAAGTTTGAAATTATGAAAAATTGAAGAGTGTTTAATGAAAAATAATTAATTATATTAAAAGATAAAAGTTAAAAGAGTTGAGAAATTGGAATAAAATCATGGGACGTTAGAGTTTAGTTTGAAGAAGATGTGATGCGTTGCTTGTTTGATATATTATGAAAAGATTGAACAAAAATTCTTGAGATCGCTCAAGTGTTTTGACCCCAAATTGAGGAAAGCGTGTTGAAAGAGAGAGGAAATGTACCATAATGCAGTATAGATTAAGTTAATTTACAAGGAAGCCACTGATTAAAATTAATTGTATGATCCCCATTTCTGTTTAAAAATCTGACACAGTACAGCAGTGATAATTAGTGTTGCAAGAAATATCGAAAAAACAAAACTCACATCAGAATTATACTTTCCTTTTTCTTCTCTCACTTCTTCATTGTCATTTATGATTTTTTAAGCATTCCCACCTCACAGTCTTCGAGCCAAGCCAAAACCAAAACCAAACCAGGAGAGAGAAATGTGTGGTTAAAGGTAGTTTCTCTTCCTTCTGGAGTTACTGTCTTACTCTCTCTTATTACTATTACAGAGGCTCCTCCTCTCCTTAGCTATATTTCATACACCAAAATATCAATAAATAAAGGCATCGACAAAGATCAAAGGCTTGGAGGCACCATTCTCTCTGTGCTCTTCTGATCTCTCATTTTCCTCTCTTCTGCTTTGCTTCTCCCTCTTTTTTCCCAATGACTATTCCTCACTCTCTCTCTTTCAAACTCTGACCCAACAAAACCATTTCTTTTCTGTCATTTCCTCTATGTTTGCTTCCCAAACACAGAACCTCTGTTACCCCTTCTGTCATTTCCTGCTCAGATCTATCACCTCCCTTTTCGGCCGTTTTGCAAGTTACAATCTTTTTCTTCCTTGGGCTCTGAGACATGAGTAAAGAGGAATTCTTGAAGATACAGGTAACAAATCCATGCCATCCTCCATTCTTTATTCAGACTCCTTTTTTTTTTTTCCTTTCTTCCTAATTGGTGTGATTAATGTATTTCGGACATTTCTGATTTTGTCACCATCCATTCAGTTTCTTCTTTTTTGTTTATTCTGTTTGTTTGTGATTGTGGGATTGCTTGTGGATGCAGAAATGTGTTCTTAGAGTGAACATACACTGTGATGGATGCAAACAGAAAGTGAAGAAAATCTTGCAGAAAATTGACGGTATGGCAAATATCACAGTAGTTCCTTTGTGATTTCACTTTTTTTTTTTTTTTAAGAAATGTCGGTGCTCTTTCATTTATTGTGTGAGGAAGAAAACAAAATCTCCATCTCATTTCTGTGACACAAGTCTTGAATACACCCTTTTCTTTACTTGTTTACAGGTGTGTTCACCACACAGATCGATGCTGAGCAAGGGAAGGTGACGGTTTCAGGCAATGTGGACCCCAATCTTCTCATCAAGAAGCTTGCAAAATCGGGGAAACATGCAGAACTCTGGGGTGCTGCACCTAAACCCAGCAACAATCACAATAATAACCAGAACCACCCTGTCAATGCCAACCAGGTCAAGAACATGCAAATTGAACACCTCAAAGGTATGGGAAACCACAACCAGAACAACAAAGGTCAACATCCTAAGGGTGGTGGTGGAAATAACCAACCCAAAGGTGGTGGTGGTGGTGGTGGTCAACAACAAGGACCAAATCCTCAACAGCAACTGCAGCTCCAGCAGCAGCAGCAGCTCCAACAGCAGCAGCTCCAGCAGCTCCAGCAGCAGCAGCGGCTCCAGCAACAGCTACAACAACTTCAACAGATGAAAGGATTTCAAGATCTGAACATCCCTCAATTCAAGGACCTCAAGCTTCCCCCACACAACTCCAACCCAAAAGCTGTTAAGTTTGATATTCCAGAGGATGACGAAGACTTCACCGATGATGAATTGGATGATTTTGACGATGATGACGAATTTGACGAGGAGTTTGATGATGACGACGAAGATGATGTTATGGATGATCTTCCACACAACAAAATGAAATTACCACCAACGATGATGAATGTTCCCAAGGCTGCCAATAATGTTGCTGGAAAGAAAGGTGCAGGACCGGTTCCTTTTCAAGTACAAGGGGGAGGACAAAAAGGTGGTGGCGGAGTCAGCATCGGTGGTGGCCACCAGGGTGGAGGTAACAAAAGTGGCAACAATGGCGGTAAGAATGGAGGTGGTGCATTTGAGGGTAAAAGCGGTGGTGGAGGGAACAAGAATAACAATGGAGGAGGAGGAGGAGGAGGAGGTAACTTTAACAATAACATGAACATGAATGGGGGTAAGAAAGGTAATCCAATGGGTGCAGGTGGTGTTCAACCACCAATGAACGCTGGATTCCGAAACATGGGTGGTGGTGGTGGCCCCCATGGTATGTCCGGGCCAAATGTAGGTCCCATGAACATGTCAATGCCGAACATCCCGGCCGTGCAGGGACTTCCAGCGGCCTCCTTCAGTGGCGGTGGATACTTTCAAGGCGGCGGCGGTGGTCCGAATGGTATGGCTGGAAACCCTTTCCAGCAGCAGCAGCAGCAACTTTTACAGCAGCAGCATCAACAGTTACAACAACAACAGTTGCAGCAACAACAACAACATATGGGTGCAATGATGGGAAACGAGAGATTCCAGCCAATGATGTACGCCAGACCTCCGCCGGCGGTGAATTACATGTACCCTCCTTACCCCTATCCTCCTCCAGATCCTTACACCCACTTTTTCAGCGATGAAAACACCTCTAGTTGCAACGTAATGTGAATCTATCACAGATCCCATCTCATGCCGTTTCTGCATATCTGCTTCCCTAGTTTCTCATTTCAGATCTATTATATTATTATACAACAATGCAATCACTTTCATAATTGTAGTATCTTATTTTTCTATTTTTCTTTCATCCCTTTCATTCCTCTAAGTTATATTAGGGGTTTAGTTCACCATAGGGGACTAGTTCTATAGATTTTATAATATAATTAATACTATCATTATTATTATTGTTCTTGTTAAAAGATTTTGAGATGTGGTAGAAGTATGTGTTTATATAGGTGAATTGAAAAGAGAAAAAAGAATGGTTTGTTTAAATCTATGGAACGCATGGAAAAGGAACTTAACTTTAATTTAATTAATTTTGTTCAATTTTTTAACTGATTATTTTTTCAGTTCTCTTAATATTTATTTTTTAAAAAATAAAAATTGGTGATTTAACAGATAAAAAATTAGTAAATTATGACGACTTTATAAAAGAAAGTGATTGAATCTGTAAAAAATAATAGAAGGAAAGAGTGAGTGGGGCCAGAAGAGAAATTGATCTCGTGATGGTTTATATAGTATTTTAAAATTAGAATTTGGTAGAGTAGATAGACGATAAGCCGAATTATTTGACTGAAAGCAATAATGCAAATGCAAAAGAGTGAGAGTGGAGAGTGATGCAGATAATCATAACTCTTATATTTCCAAAATCTAAAGCCGTTGACACTTGCCAGCACATAGGAAGAAGGAGAAGAAGATTGTGGGTCCCACTGGTCATCATTTTGGGATTGGATGGGCCACATGATGATGATTGTGATTATGATGGAATGATCTGGTCCGTTGATGGGTGGGTAGAAGGGAAGAATATTATATAAGAAGATTGCACATGTGAATTGGTGAGGAGCTTAGGAGGTGATCCAAGTGATGGTGTGAGTTGTTGGGTGGGTGAGGGGTACTGGAATGTGATGACCGCATGTGATCCTGCTTCCCCTCCATTTTATAATAAATACTAATAATATTATTCTTAATGTTAATGTTAAAATTACAATTTAATAATTATAAAACTATTTTCAAATAATTAATCAATTAAAATGTTTTTTATCTAAACTAGTTACTCACATCTTATTTTAGTTTAATTTTAGCCAATCTTATTTTATTTAAACTAATTTTATCAAGTAAAATCTTTTATTTTAAATAAAAACTCATTTTAAATTTCATTTCTTTTCACACTCTTTTATTTTTCTTACTCCTACAAACTTATCTTTAAATCTAATTAGAGACATAGCAACTAAATTTGTCTTCTGTATTATTCTAATTTATTGTGATTTTGACAGAGAATCTCAATATTAATTAAATATTAACTAAGCCCCAATATGAGTATATTAAAAATAAACATTAATTTTTTGTTTAGTTCTTTTTAGTAACTTATTTTTAAGATAAATATTCATTTTTTTATGATTATTTAACTATCTATTTGTGCTTTTATATTCATTTAATACTTATATAATTATAATTTATTTTTTAATACCTGATGTTAGAGAAAATAATTATCATTTAATATTTGATACTTAATAATTGATGATATCATATTTTATTTGTTGTAATTTTACTCTCTTTTTTCTTTGTAAAAAAGTTTATTTAATTAATATTTAAATAAATACATAAAATACAGGTACGGATATTCTTAGAGATAAAAATATAAATGAAAATGAGATACTCAAACCCAAATCATCTCTTACTAATACTATTATATAAACACATGCATCAATATGCAATATTACTTTAAGCCTATCTATTTCTTAAATATCTCGATATATATCTCATTAAGGAGTTGATTTAATATATTTCTTTTAAATCCTTGATAGGAAAATAAAAAATAAAGATATCACACCTTAAAACAAAATAAGATATTTAACTATACTTATATATGAAGTAAATTTTAACACATTTTAAGGTATTCTTTCAATTTCAATTTCATTTAAATAATGTTATTAAAATTAATTATAGTAAGCATTATTTATTTTGAAATCTAGAATTTTTATCAATTTTATTTTTAAAATACTTTTTATTATAATTAACTTTAACTTCTAAGTCATGTAAAACTTTTAGATGTATTGAAACAAATCTCTATTCGAGGTTAAGGAAAATTATATGTTGTAAAAGGTTACATAATCACAAACAAAACAACTTTTTGAGGCATGTACATTTATTGTTTTTAAAGACTTATCCACGGTATATTGTGCAAGTCTCTCATGATATAACAGAAATTTTTTGAATTTTTCGAGAATCTTAAAAACTAGAAGGAATTTTTTAAAAGTGAACGACTAAACCCAAAATAATAAAAGAAAGAGAGAAGAAAGAAAATGAGAGAAAGTGAGAGAGATTGAAAGGCTAAGTAGTGTTTTCGAAAGAGTCAAAAGGGATTTATTTATAGACCCTATTGAGAAAATCACTTAGTTTTTGCGTACGGAGAAAGTATCGTAACTTACAATAGAGACTGACCAACAAATCCAACAAACTGTGGCATATGGAAGAATTGCAACATTCAATTGAAATGGATGTTGTGCTTTTCGAGATTTGTGACAATAGAATTGGGCCTGATGAGATCAAGGCCATGCTATTTTAAAGGGTTAGTTTTGTAATATTCTGTATAACTTCAACAATCCCTAACATAATGCAAAAGTAAGATAAAGAAAGAAGAGAAATAAGATAAATCTTAGGTCTCAAATAAGATGTAATGTATCAGAGTTGGTATAACAAGTTATATGAATTAGTCTTAGATTGAGAAACTTAATACACATTATTATTGGTATAACAAATTATATGAACCAATGACACTTTATGTGCGTTAGTAGTTTATCAATTACAATACACCCCATAATTCTTATTATTATCACTATGTTAGGCTTATTAGGCCATGTAGGTGCTTGGTAAGTGCTTTAGAGATTATGCTAATATCTTCTACAAGCGATCTCATTCGATATTCATATAGACTATTTCATCAAATGTATGCTTAAACAAAATTCTTAAACCATATAAAATTTAATTACAAAGTTTAATCTCTCAATAATGTAATCTCTAACACTTTCACACATAATTGATTTAAAATCAATTTAATTCTATCAAAACTATCAAGTGACTTGTTTTTATCCATATGAACCTTATTCACGAGATCTTCAATCACAAATGTTGGGTTATCATCACTTGATTTTTTTGCAAGTGACTTAAGTGTCATTTCCTTCAATGTTTCTAAAACCATATTTTTTCTCAAAGGTTTCATCAAAGAATTTTCCAGATTTTGTTCCGATTTCACATAGTCATTGAAAATTGTTGCATTCTTTAGCATATGCTTCACCAAATTATGTCTTGATTGGACATGTTTAATATTTTCATAATAACTCTTATTTTTAGCTATTTTATTTCTGATTGGCAATCACAATATATTAACATAGAAGGAGTTGGTTTCATTCCTAGTGGAATGTTTGCTAAGAAGTTTTACTATCACTCAACTTCACTATAGCCATTTCCAAACTAACAAACTCGTATTCATTGTTGTTGATCTTGCAATAATTGTTTGTCTAACTAATCTTCATGTCATCGTACCACCCCCTAAGTGTGAATAAATAACCAATAATGAATTTTGTCTCATTTGAATCAAAGACCCAGTTAGCATCATTATATTCTTCTCGCACAACAGGAAATTCGTTATTTCAATGAGATAATTCATTGAACTTTCTAAGTATCTCATAAGTCTTGCAAGTGCATCATAATATTCCTGATTAGAACATTAAGTGTACATACTTAATCTACCAACTACATAAGCAATATCAGGTATATAAAAGCTTATTAAGTGTAGTAAGCTCCCAATTATATGGTTATATTGAGTTTGAAAAATAGATTCTCTATTTTTCATTAATTTAGAATTAGCACCATAAGGGTTACTCACTATTTTGAAGTCATAATACTCAAACTTCTTAAGTTTCTCAAAGTATTATTCTTGGGATAATTATATATTATTTCCCTTCCTTATAATTACAATAGCAAAAATCACATTGGATTTACCCAGGTTTTTCATTTCAAAATTAGAACCTATAAAAAATTTAGTTATAGAGAAAATCTCATTGTTGTAACAAAAGTTAACATGTCACTCACATACAAATATATAATGACACATTCATCATTTTAAGATTTAGAATACACACATTTATCAGCATCATTAGGTAAAAAAACATCACAAAGCAACACATTGTCAAGATTTTCATGCCATTGTTTTCGTGTTTGTTTCAACCCATACAAAGATTTTAATAGTTTGCACACTGTATTCTCTTGACCAAGTGCAATATGCCATTCAGGTTGAGTCATATAAATTTTCTCCTCTAATTCACCATTTAGAAAAGTAGTTTTAACATTTATTTAGTGTATCACTAGCTTATGGATAGTTGTAGGGCTAATAACACTCGAATAGATGAAATCCCAGTCATAGGGACAAAGGTATCAAAGTAATCTATGTTGAGTTTTTAGTATAAAATTTTGCTACAAATATTGTCTTATACTTATCTATTGATCCATGAGGGTGATACTTTTTCTTAAAGATCCACTTCCAATCAATGAGCGCTACAAAGACAAAATTAGTGTTTACATTAACCATCATGATACTTTAACTCCAACTTTTCTTAGTAGTGCTACAAAGATTAGATTAAATCTGATAGATGACACATGTAGCACATTACTTAAGGCCAGAGTCTTCCCTATGTGAGCTTTAAAAGAACTTTCCTTTTTTTTGGAATAGGAGTTATCCTAGAATCACCAAAATACATATGTTATTTTACATTCCCCACACTAGTGTAGGAGGTAAAAACACTTTTGTTTGCATAAATATATTTGATAGCACTAGAGTTTACCACCCATTTACTCACATTGATCATCAAATTTATTTCAAAAACTATCACAATAATGATTTCTTCTATTTTGGCATTTGTCTCAACAGGATTGTTGTTCTTTAACTTTATTTTCTTTAGAAATGGGGTTAGATGCAATCATATGATAATTTTAAAAATTAATTTTACTTTTATTATTAAGTTTTTCCTCGTATCTTTTTAGAGCTTTAATAGATAATGTCACAGGCTTTGTAACAACACACTCCTTAGTGGTATTTTCGACTTTCAAAATGACTTTTGAAATATTCAGGAAAGGTTTCGCAAAGATTACTATAATTTTGGAAACACTATTTGACTTTTTTGGTGTAGAGTTAGTGTTGGTGTCCATACTGTCAGCCTTTAAGTTTTTAAGATTGTTGTGAAAACTTATGAAATCACAGACAAAGACTTTCTGAAGTGTTTAGATTCATTAATCTTAAAGACTTATCGATAGTGTATTGTGCAAGTCTTTCAAGACATAGGTCAATTTAGATTTTTTGAGGGTTAAAATATTAGCAAAAAGTTTTTTTTTAAGAGTGAACAACATAAAAAAAAAAAAGAGAAAAGAGAAAAAAAATAGAGAAAGTGAGAAAGATTGAAAGTCCAAGTTGTGTTTTCGAAAGAGCCAAAAAGATTTATTTATAAACTTTACATAGAATACTACTTAGAATTGGCTTGCAGAGAAGGTATCGCACCTTGCGCTAGAGACTGACCAACAAATCCAACAAATCGTAACTTGCAGAAAAACTCCAATATTCAATTAAAATGGTTGGCCTGATGAAATCAAGGCCATACTCTTTTAAATGGTTAACTTTGAAATATATTAGAAGTCCAACATAATAATTCATCTTTGAAACCATTTTTCTACTTTCTTAATTAAGAAAATATATATTTAAATTATCCTTAATCTTAATTCTTATACTCCAGATTCTTTTTTTTAAATATTTTAATTATCACTCTATTAATTAAATCTTCAAAATGCATTTATATTGGTATATTAAAAAAGTTTTTAATATATTTTGAAACATGAAGATCATCAATTCATTTGTGTGTTTTGAATACTCAACAAACACAATAAACAGACACTAAAAACAAAACTCAAAAGAAAATCTAAATTCTATATGTTGAATTATTTAATTACATTATTTAATATCGCATGTGTTTGAGGCATATGCATTGATTGGTGAAGATGCATGTGTTTTAGAAGGGAATGGAATTGAGTGGGAGTTGGAAAGATGAAATTTAACCTAAAATGGTCCATACTCCTACGGGGGACACCTACCCTAAAATCCGACTCTGTGTCCCAAACATACTATTCTTCTGCTAATTCTTTTATTACACAATTCTTTCATTAATTCCAGATTCGATTAGGGTATCCTTTATCAAGATACACACTCATGCAACTATTTATAAATGAATAAAGCATCAATTAAGGGTTAACTTCCATGCACATCACATCTTTTTGTAAACATTTTATTCTTTACAAACAATTTATTACCTTGAAAGTGAAAAAAAAAAAATCTTTCTACTGTTAACACAAAAGTTTTTTATACCAATTTTAAAACAAATATAAAAGCAGAGAATATAAAATATATTGACTTTTTATACTGTATTTTTTTATGCCAATTAAAGATATAGCTGATATAGAAAAAAAATTCACAAGCAAAAATTATCTCACTTCCTTCCTGTTTCGTCAAGAGAAGAAAAATAAAACTATTCACAAAAGATACTTACACCTTTTTCTGTGAAATACTTTTGGTAAATAATATCTATGCATTATTTTTAGAATTATATTTTGCAGGAAATACCTACAATTTTTTTTTGTGTAAAATTATTTGCAGAAAGTTATTACAATTACTATAATTTCTATAAAAAATAATTTTGTTTTTATCATAATTATTATTTTAAAATAATATGAAAGAAATTTAAACGCTACTTCGTGCTTCTCAGATGAGACAGTTCTTCTGTTTCTCATTTCTCATTGACACTTGTTTTTTACTTTCATTCTCATTTTCACTATCAATTTTAGTACAAAAAATATACTTACTAATTTAATTTTGCAGGAAAAATTACTTGGGAATTTTCTTGCAAGAAATTATTTGTGAATTTAAAATACGGAAAAATAAAGTTACTTGCAATATTTACATTTACAGGAAAAAGTATCTACTGTTTTTTAAATTGATTTTTTTCAGGAATTTTTGGTAAGAAATTTTGCTTCCAATGTTTCTCATAAAAAAATTTACAAGAATTTTCTTACGAATTTTTATATTTTACAGGGAGTATTACTATCGATCAAAATTAGTGAAAAAAATTGGCAGGAAGCGCTTTTCCTGAAAAATTTTATAAAAAAAATCCATCAAATATGAAAAATTCTAATAGTGGAAAGTATATCACGCTATATTCAGCCATTTTATTTTATTTTTTCTTAACATAAGTTCCTATGCATCTTTTTAAATATCGTTCCTAGAATTTTTCTTATTAATAGAATTAGATAATTGTTGTATAGTGGTACAATTTTTGCTATAGAGTACTATTTTTTATTGGAAATGTTGTATTCATAAAAATAAATATTTTTTATATAATAAAAAGAGAGAAGAGAAGGTATACATAATAAATAGAGTTGTTAATTTATCAAAGATAGTGCTTCTAAGTAAAATAAAAATTAAAAATTAGTTCAGTTTTAATAGTTTTCATTACCACAATAGTTTAGTTTTAAAACACTACACTTAAAAAAAATAAAGAAAACGTTACTTAAATAATCAGAAACGTTTAACCTTCCTCCAGAGTAAAAAACTGACAATATTTTATTTTATTTAATTAAATAAACGTAAATAATTTGAAGATTTTAATAGCAAACGATGTAGACTATCACTTTTTTATTACTTTATGTATTCTCACCTGTAATTAAACTTATCTAAAATACCTCTCACCAAACTAATATTTGTTTTCAATAATATTGATAAAGACTCCTAAAAAACAATATAACTTAAATTTAATGTTATTTTATATCTTGTAATTAAATCTAATTTTGATAGGCAAAATAATATAGCTAATATTATTTTGTTAAATGTATGAAAGAAATGTTTAAAAATGCTTTTCTAAAAGAAGTTTTAAAATAGATAAATTGGTGTAACTTAATAATGAATTGAACTATGAAACTTTGTTTGAGACTAATAATAGATGAATTCATCTGAATCCGTGGGATTGATGGATTGGACAAATCGTGAGTTAAACTGTCTAATCTTATGTTTCGTATTCAATTTATTTTATAATCCTTAAATACACTATTTATTATCATGCGTTGCATCGCAACTAATAATCTTATTAAAATATATTATATAATGGTAACTACAGGAATTAAATATAAAATAACATAAATAATTAATAGCATTTAAGATTTATATAAAATAAACAATAAATGAAGATAATATATATAAAGAGCATAACGTAAATTTATATTTATTATAATATTGTCTTAACTTGAATTTATTAAATATTAATTGAATTGTTTTGTGCACTTCATATCCACTTACTAGAAATCAGATGTGTATATATGTCACCATTATCTAGAACTGTCAAAACGGATAATCCGGTTCGATCCAGTCTGGTCCATCACGGGTTGATTATTTAGTGAGCCAAGGCTCATTTATTAGTCAGTCAGAAAAATCTGAATTCAGCTCAACCCACCACGGGTTGGTGGGTAAATAGTTGGTTCACTAGTTCATTTAATTATAATTTTTTTAAAATAAAAAAATTACAAATTTTCTATATTCAAATTTAAACAAATTTCACTCCTAAAAAATAATGTTAAACTGAAAACAATTCAAAATAATAATAAAAAATACAATATAATCCAAATGTCATCCAAAAACAAACACAAAAACCATACAAAAAACTTGCTCCTTGAAGAATTTTAGTAAAGAAGTGAGAGTGACAACATCGTAAATGAGAACAAGTTCCGTGAGATTGATTTGTAAGAGTAGAGGTTACCTTTTTGACATATATATATTGAGTGAAAAAAATATTTTATTTTTTAGGGTTTTATAAATAAAATAATAAATTAAAAAAATAAAATTAGATAGGTAGGTTGACGGGCCAAACCGGTCCACCACGAATTCAACCCGCACGAGCCGGGTTTAAATGGACCGGATTGAAATCTGATCCACATTAAAAAAATTCAATTTTTTCAAACCCAACCCGACCCGAACCCTTGATGAGTCGGATTAACTCGCAAATTTGACCTATTTTAACGGTTCAATCATTATCCATATATACTCGTCATCCATCGTCATAACACAGTTTCAGTGTAAGATTTATATTCAAATAATTTAAAATGCTTTCCTTTAAAGAATAAATAAATTTAATTAATTGTGACAACTTTGGATATTTTTAACTAAGTCATTATTAAGTTATTTATTTATCAAATATTTAAAATTTCATATTAAACAATAAAAATTGGATTATGCAGTGAGCAGTGATAAATCGTGATAAATGGGTGGATAGCAAAGATAGTAATAATTGAGAAAAGACAAGAGAAGAATAATAGAAGGTTAGTTGGATGAGGAAGATGGAAAATGATAAGATGTGTGTGTATGAGAGTGCTACCTAACACTTTTTTTTTTTTTATTTCATCATACTTTTTACTTTCCACAATGCCATTTTCTTTACAAGAATATAACAAATATTTTACAAATTAATTTAAAAATTTTTGGAAGATTAATTTTGATGACAATCTTTTTTTTTTTTTTCCTTTTGGATGGTATTGATGCTAAAATATCTAAGTCAAAGCAGTTTAGTTTCTTTAAGTAAAATACTATAAAATAATTAGCTTTCTTTTTACCGTTATAATGAGCTAATTGAACAGAGGAGAGATATGTTTAAATTTTTATTTAAATAATAATAGAATGGCATATATTATAAAAAATAAAATAATCATAAATTGATTTTTATTAAATGTAAAAAAAAAAGATAATGATAAATATAAAAAATTTATGTGTATAAATTATCATTTTTATTTAAATATATCCAATTGTCTCTGTTTAAATCAGTGTGCTCAAACTCTACTTCCTAATACTGAAAGTTTACAAATAATAAAAAAATTTAAATAAAGTGACAATTTAATTTATTAAAGTAACGTTGGATTTTTATATAATGGATTAACGTTATATGAACTTCTCAATTAGTCAGTTATAACTTTTATAAGTTTTAACATCAGTGTTATCTATTAATTCAATTTTTCACATAATATACGATCCATATATCTTACTTCTATTCAGTCAAATTAAACTCTTTTCGATTTCAAGGGTAAAATAATTAAATTAATTATTACAAACATACAAAAGTTCCAATTTAATTCTATAATTTAAATAAATTAAAACAAAATACATCTCTCGTTTTAATTAGGCCTCTTGTAATCAAAATTAAAATACAATTTAAATTTCTATATGCAATCATTACTAATACATAATTTAGTTTATTTATACATTTTAAAAACATATACATTTTCGAAGACAAAAAAGATCATTCGACCATTATACGCATTATATGTTGGGGAAGAAGAAATTTAAACCTTTGTCATTATTAACATGGTTTTTAATATAATAATTATCAAAATTAATAAATTCATTTCATATAAAAAAAATAATCATACACATCACTAATAAGTTCATAACTTTTTTTATCATTCAGTTAGTTATCATAAGTTCATAACTTTTTTTATCATTCAGTTAGTTATCATCAAGTCTGATTCACTGAGACAAACCGTTCATAATCATGGGATGCCAAAAGAATTCGTAGACATGAATATACGTGAGTAAAATCCGATACAGTAATTACTATTTACGAATATTTACTACTCACAGGGGATATTTTAATATTTGAAATGACACTCAACACCTTATACCATTAACCTCTATCCCACAGTCAAAACACTAATCATGATTTGGAAGCATTACTTGGCATGCACTGCATGTGATAGGACATTGATTAAGATAAGGCATGTGAATGTAGGTGTGTGTGTAGCGGTGATCGTGGACATGTTTAAGCCTTACAACATGCATGGTACGTGGGTACCATTTATTTTTGGTGGGAAGAGATGTTAAATGTTTTTGTCATGGCTTTCTGTAAATTAATTTATATACAACTAATTTTATTCTCCTTTTTAGAAATATATATTTATACATCAAATTTTATGATTTTAGCACGAACAATAAAAGAACTTCCAAAAAGGAGTATTACCCCTTTATTGTGATGGATACACAAATTAAAGAATAGAGAACCATCAATTTTCTCCACTTCCAGTGGGTCAAAAAGTTCCTACTAAAGAGACAAGTTTATTACTTTTAAAGGTTTTATTTTTGTCTGTTTTTCTTAGCCCTTTATAACTTAAGTTTTCTTTTAAATTAGAAACAAAAATATTTTAAAAGAACAGAGATATTGATACTTTTTTATATATAAATAACATTTTTCAGTTAAGTTAAAGTTTTGGTGAATTTGTTTTGGATGCCCCTCAAATTTTATCAGAATTGATTTTGGTCTATTATTTGAAAATTTTAGTTTTCATCATTATGATATAATTTATTTTGAAATCACTAAAACAAAAACGGTTTTAAAAAAAGTTATATGAAAAGTTGTGTTAAATTGACATAATTCCAGAATTAAAAAATATACGTGAAAATGATTTTTTTAGGGTTAAATATGTTTTTAGTCCCTTCATTTTGGGACGATTTTGGTTTTAGTTCCTCTTTCAAACTAAGGTGCAATTTAATCCTTCAACTTACTTTAGAAAACTCTGGTTTTAGTCCTTTTTACCAATTTTTTTTAACTTTATTTGTTATTTCAAACGTGTTTATCAATTAATATTGAAGCAAAAATGTGTCAAACAGTATAAACAATCTAAATGCTATAATGAAACATGCTTGAAACAGCAAATAAAGTTTAAAAAAATTGGTAGAAATGATTAAAACCAAAGTTTTCTAAAGTTGAAGGACTAAATTGTACCTTAGTTTAAAAAAGGGACAAAAACCAAAATTGCCCCAAAATATAGGGACTAAAAACATATTTAACCCTTTTTTTTTATGTATAAACTAAAATCGTACTAAATTATGACAATTTTAGTTTTAAAGTAAATTGAACTATGACGACTTCAATTTATTTAATTCAAAATTAAAGTTATTTCACGACTTAATTTTTTATAAAAATTATCAAAATTTTGCCTATTTGAATTTATTTGTTGTAAAATGTTTTTAAAACTTGCATCATCAATAAAGTCACAGGACAATAGTGAAAAGGCCAAAGAAAATTTATAGAAGAAACAATATTTTTGACTTGTTTAATTAATCTAGCAATATTTTTCAAATACTTAACATGTATAATTAAAACAATACATATTTATAAAAATGAAAAAGAGTTCGTTTCACTATGAAATTGACAATTATAGTTAAAAGTAGTAAACAAACACTTCCTTTACTTCAACCATTTGTATTGCAAAATATAATATCTAATTAGTTAAAATACATAAAAAATAAAAAGCGTACGAAATATTTATTATTGATGTCTTTAGATATATTATCTCCTTGACTAGTTTGCTCACAAAAAAAAATGTATTTTTTTCCCTTCCTTTGCATCTATAATTGATAATACACTAAGAATCAAACAAGTAACCGTTTCTATAACAAGTACAAGTACGTATTATAACAAATTCAATAATAATTTAATTATATCAGAAAATCCAACATGATCATAATCAATCATACAACCAATTATGAGTACAAATAAGAACTTAAATATTTATCATGAGTAAACAATTCTTGTACTTAATGTTAACTAGAGATTTTAAAGTCATTGTAAATACTTAAAATTTCACGTCAAAAATGTAAATTGGGGGAACCAATGCTTATTCAATCTCCTATATTGGAAGACATGTAAGTATTCACCAAAAATACATACAGATTAAGAATAAAAAGTTTTAGTATTTCTGATATCAACAAAAACAGGCCAAGCTTTAAAAACATTTGCCCAGATAAAAATAGGTTTTTGTTTAGCATGGCCTAAGACACTAAGGCTATGGGGTGAAAAAAGAAATTCCCTGTTTAGTCGTTGGTAGCCACATCTTCAATAAGCATAGAAATTGTTTATTCCCCCTCAAACGAGCAAACCCTCTTTTATAATCGTGATTGATTGTATGATTACAATCAGATTGGACCTTCTTTATATTTCAATTATTATTGAATTTTTTATAATATTTATTTATGCTTGTTATAAAATCAATCAATTGTATCATTATTATTATTATTATTTGTATTATCAATTCTAGATGCAAAATAAATGGAAGAGATATAACCTTTACTGAGCAAACTGGTCAAGGAGATAATATATCAGAGGTCAATAACAAATATATGATACAATTTTTTTAAGTATGTTACATAAACATTTTAGCTGATTGAATGTAATTTTTTGAAGTAAATAAATGTTGAAATACTAAAAGTGTTTAGTAGTCTTCAGAGGGCTTAGTTGTTATTTTGTGATACGTTAATTAAGTTTATCAATTTCATAGTGATATGAACTTTTGGTTACTTTTATAAACCTTTACTTGTTTTAATTACAAAGACCATATATGTAAGAAACATTAATAAAAAGTTATTTCAAATAGTATTTGCATCAGGATGTACGATGTTGTATAATGCATTCACTAAAAATTAAACTTTAGAACTTTGAACAATAATATTCCATAATTATTTTGCATGGACAGATTGTAATTTTTTTTTTTAATTTTCAAGTAAGTTAAAAAGTTATCTCTTGGCCCATGGACCTATTATAAAAAATTATGACCATTTTAAAATATAGACTAGGCTGAATCACTAAATTTGTTGTAAGTATAATTTCTTCCTGCACGTCCATAACTTTCTTCTGCACCCCGTAATTTCTTTCTTATTTTGCCATTTACTGATTTTCAAGTCTAGAAAAAAAAAAGAAAAAGGTTTATCCATTTTGCAATCCCAAAGTTATTTTTGACTTTCAGATTCACAACCCCAAAAGCTTCAAGATTTCAGAATCTAGAAATCAAACAATAACTTCTAAGTTTATACAATTTGGTAAAGGAAAAATAGAATAAAAAATTTGAGGTTGAAGGACTGCCTTGTTTGAGTTGCCCGTAGGATCATGCTCGGTTGAGCCAGACCACCAGTTTGACAATCCCAGTTTTAATAGCCTCGGTGATAAAAAAAATTGAGAGAAAGATGTCTTAATCACTTTGTCAACGGGGGTAAAATAAAACATTCCCATAAATAGGTGATTGTAAAATTACTAAGCTTTCCCGTAACAACTGAATGTGCTCAGCAATTTTCTTCAGGAATCATATTCTTAATCTTAATCTTAATAATCCCATTTCCAAAAACAATTACTTGGGAAGAAAAAGAATTTTTATTCCAAAAGCCACCTACTTTTCATCTTCATAATGTCGTGTAAGAATATTTAGATTCCGAGAAATTAAAAGGGAAACACAAGGCTGTGAAATATGGTTTCACGGAAGATGAGGATTAACATAAACGTATTATGTTCTGAGGTATCATCTCATCGGTTAATAATAAATTGAATTATATGATTGTGTTCAGACATGCAAAATGTTTGACAATTGAAACAATTGTGATTAATTGAAAACAAAACTCTTTACTTTCTTTATCATGCACATTCTACTAGATTAACAGTGTGCACGTAAAATGTTTGGTTTAAGCTATCATTACAGATTTCACCTCCTTAAATGCAATGATGTGTAATTTTAAATGTATCTTGATGGTTTCAGACGTGTAATAGTTAAATATATTTCAGATGAGCTTATGAATAATGCATCAAGTTAGGATGCAATTGAAATAAAGAGACTAAAGTGACTTAGAGGCACCTTGAAGAGACTTTTCGAAGTCCTCCAGCTGACAAATAAAACCCTGATTGGGACGTGCTTCTGGTCGTATACTCCTTACATGTTGCAGAGCTTCAGAAAGGCTCATTCCACGAGTCCTCATCAGATATGCAACAACTATAGTCACACTGCAAGGTGTAACATTATTAGCAACAGTTTCACCGGTTCATCGTCATAAGAAAAGCAAAATAACAAAACAACAACAAATATAACAAGATTTTTTTTTTTTTACTTCAAATTTGGGCATTAAAATGCAAGCAAGAGTTTCATGCAGAACTGAAGTTACGGAAGGAGATAATTCACCACTCTTGAAATTCAAGCTACATCCTTAATTCTATATTTTAAGTATGTTAACAAACTTAAGCTTTAACTTATTTCTTAGATGTTTAAAAATTTGACAGCATTTGAAAATCGAAGCAAGAAATAATGATTTGATAGTCAACAACCTCGAAGCCAGAAAAATAATGATTTGATTCAACTCATCCACACGAACCTTTATCATTTAAAAATTTCAATACATGCAACTGGAAGAATCCATACAAAAACAGATTCCAGAAAAAGAAAATAAATGAACAATGAAGCAGAGAAAACAACAAAAGGATACCAATAATACTCAAGGCTACAACAGATGTACAGTTTTCAATATGAAAACCATTTCACATGTAGCACAACAGTCGAAAACTTAAGTCCAACACATCACCACACATATGATAACTATACTTGTTCAAAACATTGTTACAATAGGTTTCAAGAAATACTGTCATATAACAAGATATGTAAAGATACTTTACAAGGAAAATGAACACTGGTGTCGTGCCCAGTGCAATCTTTGTAACAGTGTTCCACATAATTTAAACCAGAAAATGCACGAAATTATCAAGAACAAGAAGTGATCGCACGTAAACAAGGGAGAAAGGAACAGAAGCTACCTCCTTGATCTTCCAGCGAAACAGTGAACCAAAACACCTCCACCGAGTCTTTTGGCTTCATCAATAAAATCAAAACACTCATTGAAGTATTTTTTTAAGTCTTCATCTTCTTTGTCAACAACTGCCTCAATTTTCCCACAAAATCATATATTTAGTATGGACACAGTACTAGATAGTAACCTTATATACTTTGACAACAACAGCATACAAAACTTTGAAGAGCCAAAGCATGCACTTTCAGAATAGCAAAAAAAACACAATTGTTATCCTAAAGCGCACAGGGTAATCCCATTCATTGTGAATTCAACTATAAGTCGTGAAACACCTTTCAATGGCAACAAATCCCAATCAGAATAACCCTACATCAATTTTAAAATCCGCTCATCGATCACCAGTCACAAACATTTATAGATCGATGTGAAATGCAAAGCAAAGTTTGATTCAAAGAAAATTAGCATACCATGTATAATTTTATAGACAAAGTCATCAGGATGAGCAGGTGGTATTCTACCAGCCACAGTCAAAATGTGAGTAATATTATGGTCTTTCAAAGAAGCCTTGTTAACTGCAGTGCCAATCGAACCCAAATACAGACCCTGCATCCATAACACATAGCAATAACAGAATAACAGCCTTTAACACAAACAGAATGAATTCAAACGAAGTCCTAATGAAATTAGAATTGTACCTCATCTATTTTGAAAGGAATTTTGTCCTTTTTGTAGGCTTGAAATAAATGCCAAACGCGTGCAATTACTTCTATTTGCCCATTCATGCATTTGTCAAATTGTTCGATAGCCGCTGAGGTGGTCATTCTCGATCCCCTTCAAAACAATAAACATCAATTCAATATTAACATGAATCGTTGATCGTCAATAAATAGGAAATGAAAATCGAACACGGAACACAAACTGATTGCAAAATATTCAGGTAAAAGAGGTTACGATTAGAGCAGAAGGATGTGAATGCGATACAGTGTTTTTGCGAGGAAGGAGAAGAACTTACCAACAAAGCCTGGAAATTGATTGCTGTGAAATATTTGTAACAGACCTATTGTTTTCTTCCCTTTTTCTTCATCATCAAAATCCTTCTAATAAATTAATATTTTATTTATTTATTTATTTATTTTTAACTCCACGTCTACCTCCTATTTGTAGTTTATTATTCCTCCTCCTACCAGTGAAAGAGAGGTATAGAACTATAGTGATATAATAATATGAAATTAAGATTACGAATTTTGATTTGAATAGGAATTTGTTCTAATATATTTTAAATATTTATTTTTTTTAATACATAATTGAATTGTTATATTAATTAATTTTATTATTTATTTTATTTAAAATACATTTTTATATACAGAGAGAGGAGAGAGACGAGCTTAGATGAACCAGAGTCACAAATACTCAGATAAAAGAAAAAAGTCAATAACAAACAGAATGAAGTTGTTTAGTACCGAGAAACTATTTAGCACGTGAAAGAATTAAAAAACAAATATTTTACTCTTGATAAAAGGATGGGTGAGAAAATATCTCTTGAAATACTGGTTGTGTTCAAAATTGTTTTATTTTTAAAAAAAATAATAATTAGTTTTATTTTTATAAAAAAGTTTCTAAGTTAAAAAGAGAGCTTATTCTTCCCCGTAGTGTAAAGTAAGGGCTCTCAAGAATTTAAGCACCCCCAGAAATATTCAAGCCAACCAAGCTTTTTCTCATTATGAGATTTTTAAATTGTTTTTCCTATTAAGAATATAAATCAGTTACTGATATGAATATTTTAATTTTAGATTTTAAATTGTTCTACTTTTTAAATCAATTAAATATGAGTCTTAAATTTTGTAACAGCAGAGACCTAATTTTCCATGTTGACGAACATTGAACACCAACATTTAACAACGGAGGTGCTAGTTTCTGCAGAATCATTATCACAGTTGACCAAAAAGCATGAATCCACACCCAATCAAACCCAGAAGAAAATTATCAACTTCACTAATTATGAATTATCAATATAACATCAATTTCTGCCATACCAAAAGAAAATATAACAAGAGGAAATAAAACGAAGAATCTTGAAAGTAATAATAAAGAATGTACCTGAGCATACTATAACCCATACTTAAAACTCCCAAAACGCAATAGAAATCATAGACAGACAATAATAAAAATTCACAAAATATAACAACATTATATACTAATCTCTGTTATGTTTTTCGCTGTTTGTTCTTCGCTTCAATGACATCCCAATTTATAAAGCTTGCATTAGAAAGTAATTTTGCTTTTAATTCTAATTCCAATTTTTTTTAACCTCTATCTAACAGTAAAGCGTACGTCAATTTCTTTTCTTTTCTGTCTATTTTAATTTTACTTTTACACGTCAATAAAACTGAAAGTGTCACACAATCAATTAAAACTGACACATTATTAACTTTAGTCCAGTATTTTTTATGTGAAAAAGATTAATTTGGGAAGCTGAAACTGTCACACAATCAATTAAAACTGACACATCATTAATTTAGTCTAATATTTTTTATGCGAAAAGGATTAATTTGAACAATTTCTTAAAAAAAGTAAAACCAATTGTTACTTTTTATAAAAGAAAGAATGATATATAACAAAACCTCTATATTTAGAGACCAAAATAGGGTATTAAAGCAATATTTTTAATGAAACTCAAGATAGGATTGATATTTTGAAAATCGTGTCAATTAAAATATTTTAATGATTATTTTAAAAATATAATTTTTTACAATCTATTAAATATTTAAAAAATCGTATTTTTGAATTAAATTTTTATTATTTTTTTATTGATTAGGTGATATATGTTAATTGAATTACGTAATTGCTATTTTTATTATCATTTTATATAATTTTCATGTGATTTTTTAATTCTATACAATTACATCCTTAGAAAAAATATTTTAAGTTTTCAGAATTAGAAAATAACTTTTTTTCACTTTCTTTTTCAGTTTAAGAATTAAAATTGTAAATTTAAAATTTGAGAGACTGAAACAATCATGTACTAAAATAAAATTTGACAATTGGAGAGATTTAGAAGGTATTTTAGAAAAAAAAAATTGCGTGGTATTTGACCAAAAATGGTTTGAACGAAAAGCTAAAAATAATTTAAAAATTATGAGAAGTTTTAAAATGAATTTTAAATTTTAAATTGAAAAATAAAATTATCTCAGCTGCAAAATACTAGAAGCACATTTGTTTAATAAAAATAAAAAATAAAAAACTTGTAAACGAATGACAGGTAGCATTATTTTACACACTATAAAAACATGTGTATTGACGTGTATATCACGCATTACATGGTTACACACCCATGTAATTATTTAATATATATTTTTATAAATCAAACAATCTTGGCTTTTATATTTTATATTAAATTCAATAATTATTTTTCCTAAATCTCTGGATCTTATTACATTAGAAACTTAAGACATGCGCCAGTAGTTAAAATAACGAGGGAAATCAATGAAGAAATAAAGAAGAAAAAAGGAAAATTCCAATACTCAAAACAATCACCAACAGAATTTGATTTATCTGGTTAAAACTAAATATAATTAAATTAAAAAAATTAAACTAATTTAATTTATTTGGTTTGGATTCTTGAATTCAAAATAATAAATTCTTCCATTAAGTCAGTTTTACAGAATGCTGGTCAAATTAAAAAGTGAAGATGGAGTATTGCAAGAGTAACCTTTTTAGCAATAAAAAATATGTTGAATTTTGTGTTGTAAGCTAAAGACTGAGATTAAAAATTAATATCCAGAGACAAAAACTTTGAATGGTTTAGAATTTTATAATTCATGAGTAATAAAGATATATAGTTTATGCAAAATCTAAGGATTTTTTAAAGTTTTGCAATTAAATATATTATATGTTGATAATACAGTCACATGCAAGAAAATTGATTAATAAGGAAGAGTAGATCTTACAGCATTTTGGATGAGCAATATAAAAAGGAGACCCCAAAGGAGTTACTGAGAGATATTTGAGAATGGCTACTCGATGTGACATAATCCATTTCTTCATCTTTTCAATAGCTCTACTTTCACTGCTGTCTTCATCTTCGTCATTGGCAGTGAATGCAGCATCTAAACCCCATGCCTTCATCCTGCCCATTGAGAAAGACCCAAGAACCCTTCAGTACTCAACTTCCGTGGAGATGGGCACTCCTCCGTTCACACTAGATCTAGTTATTGACATAAGAGAACGTTTCTTATGGTTCGAGTGTGGCAGCGACTACAACTCCTCAACCTACCACCCTGTCCGATGTGGGACCAACAACTGCATCCAAGCCAAAGGCACCGATTGCATCACATGCATCAACCACCCTCTCAAAACGGGATGCACCAACAACACCTGCGGTGTTCAACCGTTCAACCCCTTCGCCGACTTCTACGTCAGCGGCGATGTGGGACAAGACACCCTCTCCTCCGCGCACTCCACAACCCGTGCAAGAGCACCCTCCAATTTGCACGTCCCGGCCTTCGTCTCTTCCTGCGTCTACCCGGATAAGTTCGGGGTTGAGGGCTTTCTCCTGGGCCTGGCCCGCGGCAAGAAAGGAGTGTTGGGCCTTGCAAACACTGCTATTTCACTACCAGCCCAACTCGCAACCAAATACCACCTTCAACGCAAGTTTGCGCTCTGTTTACCTTCGACTTCAAAGTTTAAGAAACTCGGGGATCTCTTTATCGGTGGCGGCCCTTACTATTTGCCACCTCACGATGCTTCCAAGTTTCTAACATACACTCCCCTCGTTACCAACCCCCATAGTACAGGCCCGATCTTTGACGACGATCCTTCCGCGGAGTACTTCATAGACGTTAAGTCAATAAAAGTTGACGGGAAAACTGTGAACGTTAACAGCTCTCTGTTGTCTATTGACAAACAGGGAAACGGGGGCACAAAACTGAGCACCGTTATTCCTTACAGCAGGTTGCACAGTTCAATCTACCGGCCTCTGGTGAATAGTTTCGTGAAGAAAGCAGCGGTGAGGAAAATGAAGAGAGTGGCTTCGGTGGCGCCGTTTGGGGCGTGCTTCAATTCGAGAAGGGTTGGGAATGTGCCAGCAATTGATCTGGTCCTTGGAGGTGGGGTTGAGTGGAGAATCCATGGGGCAAATTCAATGGTGAAGGTTAACAAAAAGGTGCAATGCCTCGGGTTTGTGGATGCAGGTTTGGAGCCTGGAAGTCCCATAGCAACTTCCATTGTTATCGGTGGGTATCAGATGGAGGACAATCTTTTGGAGTTTGATCTCGCTTCTTCAAGATTTGGTTTTAGCTCCTCCCTTTCACTCCACAATGCTACCTGTTCCCATTTCAGACTCCTTTGAGTTTTCCCTTCAACCTTTCCTTAATTTCATTTGTCTTTATTATCGTATTCATCACGTCCTGTATTTTCAGTCATTCTCGGTTTACGTCAATAACAAATAACAACTCTCCTATTATTTAATAATATCTATTTTATGCTCATTTAACAACTCAATAATAATTATTCTTCTATGTGTATCCTGTGGTCTATACATGAGACATAAATATATACTTTTAATTAATTAGTTATAAATGAAAGGATATTGGTTGATCAAACTCAATAGAATAAAATAAAAGTATTGTTATTCACACGTAAGCTTGAATCGCGCGGGTTATTTTATCAACATACGTAGAAGAGTATAAAAAGGAATTGCTGTTACCATATGCCAATTAATGTGAAGTGAACTTAGTTTGTTTAGCCTTCGTCCAATATATAAATCCATGGTGTTACTTAAAATGAAAATTAAAGCTAAAGTATAAAGGAGATGAGTACAACCGTAGGAGCAAATAAATTAGATGAAGTCAACGACCCATTATAGTTTTTTTATTTTTTATTCATTAAGTGTATTTTTTTTTATGCCCCATTCTTGTTTTGTTTGGACAACAAATTAGGGACACTTAATTTCGATGCAAACCACCTCCATTTTACTTTTTTTTTTTTTTATAAAAGTCAAGGATGAATACCAATTTGTGAGAATGTGATTAATTATGTTTTTAATCTTTGAATTATCAAGTGATTAATCCTTATTTCAAAATAGAATTGGTCCTTGTTGATATTTTTCTTTTACATGATAAACAAAATGTTACATCATCATTCATTTTTAAGTCACATCCACTTTTGTAATGTTTATAATTATTTAATTACGAATTATTAATTGTAAACAACGGGTAATTATAAATTGTTTAAAAGATATTAAAGTTTAAGTTCATTTGTTTCACCCAAACTCGCAAATGATTTCACTCAGACTCATTAGTTTTACAGGTTTCAAATTTAAGAGATAATCGTTGTTTCAAATTCGTTTCAACAAAAGGGATTCCTAGGTTATCAAAGCCACAAAGAGAGGAAGCGAGAGAACAAAATGACGTTTTCTTCAATTTCTCCGCGTTAGGCTAGTCTGTAAATGGTGAGGGAGTTAACTATAACAAAGTTTAAAATATGGATTAAAATTAAAATCGTTTGTTAATTCGAAAATCAAAAACATAATTAATATGTAAGAATAAAATTATATATATATAACATAAAATAATAATAAGGTTAATTTGTTTAAAAGGTATTCACCACGAATATTTAATACCAATTAAACTTGATACCGTATTAGACTAAAATATTAAAACAATTTATTTAGAAAAAAATATTCATAGACACCAAAAAGATTATCAACACTTAATATATAAAAATAATAGGTGTATTAGGGATCACCGGTCGGCCTTATGAAATAGAACCGGACGGCCTACCGGTTAAGACGAACCAACTTATTGAAGACATCTAAGTGGAAGCGGTTAGCTGTCCCTTCAAGACGGGCGGTCAGCGTGAATGAAAGGAACCGGACAGTAAACTACGGACGGTCTGCATGATTAAGGTAAAGCCAAGGTAATTAGGATAATTGCATGATTAAGGTGATTGGGCCTTGATTAAGATTGCCTTGATACTAGACCCATATCCAGCACTATAAATACATGTCAGAGGCACTAGGTAAGTAGGTTCATTTATTACGCATTTACTTCTGAGTTCAGATGCCCGATCGGATAACCTGACTAACTTAAGCATCGGAGTACCTTTGGCAGGTACCTTCCGGACACATCGGACATAGGAGAAGGGGGAAGGCGAACTGTTGGAAGATAGACTTCGGGATTAGCGGACGGTCTGAGGAGAGGAAACTGTGTAGGTTTGATACTCGGCTTCACACCGGAACAATAGGTTTATATGTTATATGATGTGATAAGAAAAGAGAGATGGAAATAAAAAAAAAAAAAAAAAACAAGGGTATGGTAGGTATGGATAAAAAAAAGAGAGTATGTTTATTATTCGTGATAAATTTACATGTCTTATTCCCATAACTTAGTTGTGTTTGTTTTGGGATGATGTAATTTACGTTTGTTTTCATGGATATCGAAGCGATGAGTAGCGAAGATTTATGAGGTATACATTTTTTTTATTCTTAGCTGATGAGATTTTGGGGTAATTAAAGTGAAAATGCATAGAATTAGCTTTTGAGATGTCAAAAAAATAGACTGCATGCACTAATGTAATCGAATTCCATAGATGAGAGAATCGATTCCAACTACGAAACTTAAATAATTTTAATAATAATAAATTATTATTATTTTGATTGATGAGGAGTAATTGTGGAAGAAGGAAAGAGGAGAGAATATCTGGTTGAGGACATCATTTGCGACGCGGCTTCTTGTAACTGTAAAAGTTTTAGACGTTAACTTCTAATGCGTTTCTATGGATCCTATTCACCCAAACTTACTCACTTTTCTAAGTATCGCAAATATCGTATAACGGACAGGGATTTCTCATTAAGCACAAGCCTCACGATAAATTTCTCCTATCATCTTTACTGAATTATTTTTAAATTTTTATCATAATTAATTTGTTTGATACCAATCAATATATACATACATAATTAGTCTTTTAAAAACACCAGTTTCCAAATTATCACAACTATTTTTTAGGGATTTTGTTTCCTTATTCATTTATGCTGTATAAACTATATATACGTGATATACATATATATTTAGTAAGTCTGAAGTATTTTAAGTTATCTACTGAATACACAAAAAATAAGTTATTTGTTCATTTATGTAAACTTAATATTTTTCTTTCCAGAAAAAATAAATTATAGAGATTAAAGTTGAATTTCACAAACTATATAAAGGTTTTTTTACAAATTATAATCAATCAATTAATAATATAAAATAAAAAGTTTAAAAATCTGAATTTTAATAAATGTATTTATAATATTCATTTCAGTTAGATATTTTTCATAATAACTTAAGTTTAGAATATTTTATAATCTTTATAATATCTCAAGAAAATCAAACCAATACAAATATGCCTAACAAAGAAGAATAGTATAATCGAAATAAACTTTCAATAAATTTAAAATAAAGTTATATATATTTGAGTCTTCATGCATCTAATCATAACACAAGGTAAAATTAATTATTCAAATTTTGATTTATAGAGTAAATTTTATAGATTAAAAGTTATTAAAGAATATTTGAAGATATATTTTCAAGTCATTGTTACGTGAATTTTCTTTTGTTTTGTTTTATCCACAAAAAAAAAAAAATGCTAACATTTCACACAAGGCCTTTTACTTACATCATTTCAATTTCTCTTAGGTGTGAAATTAATGCATGACACGTAAATTTATTATTGTTGAATAAACATAAAAACAAATATTAAGGTTCGACTAGTACAAATTTAAACTATATAAAATTCGACATAAAAAAATTGTATATTAATAAAATAAATACAATGAAATAAACATTTATAAGTTTATTTGATTATGGATATTGTGTATTGAATGTATTAAACGAGTGTGGTATGTTAAATAAATTATGTTGACAAAATTAAAAAATAGCTGATGAACAGTTAAGTTAGACTTAAAATAATTTAAGATAAAAAGAAGATTGAAATATACAGACATTAAAAAACGAAAAAAGAAAATGAAATTTCTAATTTTCCATTCATCATCAATTTCAATACTCTTAAATCTGTATAATTTAATATTATAGTAAATGATCCAATCTATATTCTAAATTTAATATCTCTAACATAGAATATCATACACTTTTTTTATATGAACTATTTTACTACTAGAGATAAATAGAGTTACATAAATATCTATTTTTGTTTTAATATAGAAACTTCTTGTATTATGATAATTTTAATGGATCAAATTAAATATATTTCCAGAAATTTCTCTTCGTAGTTAGTTAAGTAATATTTTGTAATAACAAAATGATCTCAGTCTTTTAATGAATCATGGAACTTGTTTAATTTATCAACAAACATAAAATACTCTAAATTTCTTTAAACATAAAAATTTAATTATATTCAATAACGTAGATAAAAACACGTAACAGTATATTTTTAAATTAGTATCATTATGTAGATTTTTTTCATGTAGATATTTTGTCAAAGAATCATCTTAACCCTCCATGATAAATTGTTGAAAAGTTGCGTACCCTCATAAACTTGTAATAATTTCTCTTGCACATGCTCCCTCAAACAATTATTTTAGTCTCTTTGCAATAATTTGGAATTGTAATTGTTATATAACTAATATAAATAATCAGTAGCTGAGAACTTTGATGGTTACAGTTTATTTTGAGAGTAAATTGAATTTCAAGAATTGTAAAAGTATGTTTGTTTAGAGAAATATTGGGTGGCAGAAACATACTAATAACTCACAATTAAAATAAAAATAAAAGTAAAAACATAACATACAATTTAAGAATAGAATACAGTAACATATTTTCTTAAAAGTGAAAATAAAAAACAGATAATCTTCTGGAAGAAAATTACTGTAATACTAAAGAAAAAGAAATTAAAGTGGCCTAGGAGACTTCTTCTCAAAGAGAACAGGAACGTCTTATTTTTATTTATTTATTTATTGGACATTGATATTTTGACAATTTTTTGACAATTATTTTAATAACGAGACACATGTTATCATTTTATTGATCTATTTAAATTTATATTTAAAAAATATTTAAAACACACCTGTTATAAAAAATTATTGAAAAAGTGTTATTAAAAAAAAATTTTCCTTATTTATTATTTATTGCGTGCAATGTGGATGCAGCTCACGCAAGCAGCAATAATGGCAGGTGCTTCAAAACAAAATAGTAATAACTTTACTCTAAGAGAGAGGCCCACAACAAAAAAGAAAGGTGACGTGTCCACGCCCACACAGAGCGAGATAGAAGATAAGGACACAGCCACAACAATGTTTAACCAAACCATAATTCATTCTCTTTCTTCTCTTCTTCCATGGCTTCTTCTTCTTCTTCAATGGCTTCTCTTCTTCCCATAATCATCATCTCCTTCCTCTTCCTCTTCTCACTCTCCAACGCTCACTCCCCAGTTTCATTCACAATCCCTGTCACTAAAGACGCTGCTACTCACCAATACCTAACAACCCTCTCCTACGGCACTCCTCTTGTTCCCACCAAACTGGTCCTTGATTTGGGAGGTTCTTTCCTCTGGCTCCACTGTGCTTCCCGAAACACCCCTTCGTCTTCTTCCCTCACCACCCCTCACCGCTCCCTCCAATGCTTCGCAGCCAAAACCCACAAATCGCCCAACTCCTTTCTCTCCGCTCCCGTCGACCAGCACCACTACCAACCTTGCCAAGTCTTTCCGGAGAACAGCATCACCGGAACCATCGCCACCGAAGGAGAACTGGTGGAGGACCTCATCGCCCTTCAATCTGCGGAATCCAAAACCATCCACGAGCACCAGAGTCGCTTCACGTGTTCCCCTAACTCCCTCTTGCATGGCCTCGCCAAGGGTGCCAGAGGCATGGTTGGCCTCGCTAGGTCCCGCAGTTCGCTTCCCTCCCAGGTTTTCGACAACTTCAGCACGCAGAGAAAACTCACTCTCTGCCTCTCCTCCTCCAAAGGTGTTCTTCTCTTGGGGAACGTCGCTTACGAATCCGAGATTCTCAAGTCTCTAACCTTCACACCCCTCGTCACCAGTTTCCCCTCCCTCGACTACTTCATCAACGTCAGCTCCGTCAAAATCAACGGGAAAAGGTTGTCCTTGGACGCCTCAGAGTTCAACGAGCAAGAGGGTGGTGGAGGAGGGGCTTTGACTCTTATAAGCTCAATTGTGCCCTACACCACCATGCAGAGTTCCATTTACAACTCTTTCAAGGAAGCGTTTTTGGACGCTGCCATGTCAATGAACATGACCAGAGTGGCCTCCGTGGCACCCTTTGAGCTCTGTTTCGGTTCCTCGCAAGTGGGATCTTCTGTGCCGGTCATTGAACTGGTTCTGCAGAGTGAGATGGTGAAGTGGAGCGTACATGGGAGGAACTCGATGGTGAGAGTGAGCGATGAGGTGTCGTGTTTAGGGTTCTTGGATGGAGGTTTGAACCCGAGAAATTCCATTGTGATCGGAGGGTATCAATTGGAAGATGTGATAGTGCAGTTTGACTTGGCGACTTCCATGGTGGGATTTAGTTCTTCACTTCTCACCAAAAATACCAAGTGTTCCGATTTTAAGTTCGGTAGTTCCATTCCTGCAGAATCCATCTGATGATAGACCATCACTTTGAGGATGGAGTTCTACTTCTAGCTCTAGTAGTAGTACTAAGGACTAAGTCCTTCTGTTTGATTTATGTTTCTGAACTGAAGCTTCTAAATTACCAAGTTTTCTTGTCCAATTAAGTTTCTGAAGCTTCTCAATTTTGTAAGAACTTGATTTTTGGATAGTTTTCTTTTTTTCTTTTTTCTTTGTTTATCCTGTTGTATTATTTAAAAGATGGTGGTGAGAGATATTATGATCTTATGATTTGATGGCACTTTTGCGCCACTGTATTTTTGACATTGGAATGGGAATATTGGTTATTATCGTGTGCTTAAAGAATTTTGTTAAATTGCAAAATGGGAGAAAATATCGTGATTGGATTCGTATTCTACCCCTTTGATAAAAAGGGCATCTCTGATTATATAGAATTTGGACACTTACGAAAGGATATCATGAATCCATTGTGTACGGCAAAGAGAAGGATATGGTTCACATAAATTCTTTTCTTTTCTTTTCTTCTTTGTTACAAAAGCATGAAGTTACACGATTGGCTGAGAAACAAAGTTGCAACAATGATGACGCATTGGGCCTGTGAAGTGGAAGAAATTATTAATATCATGAATTCTACCACATTTCATACAATGGTTCTTTACCACCTTCCATCCTCCACTCAATTCTCTCTGCACAATCTGGATACTTTATTGTTACACTGATAGTCCTCGAAGAACTAGTTTCTGCAGTGTAATAATTCAGATGTTATCCATTTGAGTGGAAATGTTAATTTGGTTTCCATTTTCAATTTTGTATTAATTTTATTTCTAAATTCGGTAATATGTATCAATCAATTTATTTTGTATCATTTAAAATGTTAACGTTAACTGTTTTGGCATGGTTTTTTGATAATTTATGCAGATGTAACATAAAAATTTTAAGAATTTAGACGAATAAAAAAGTAAAAAACGAAATTAAGAATTTTGTGACATGAAAATTTAAATTAATAAGAAAATAAAAAACGAAATTTGAATAAGGGTTTTTCATGGGTATGCTGTGTGATTTGGAAATCATGTGCAATGTGAAAGTAAAAAATCAAACATCTATTATTAGCAAAGTGGGTTTGATTGACGGTCGAAGGTATGTATGTCTTCAATACATATTGTTGTGTGTCGATTTTGGGTTTTATCACCATTATTCTATTCTGATGATGGTTGGGTTCAGGGTTAATGTTTTTGGTCTTTCAATATTATGGTTTTTTTGTAATATTTATATAATGAGTTTGAGTAAGTACTTGTTTATAAAATTAGTTTATAAAAAAATCCGAAACTGTTTATTGGAAAGTGATAAGGTGCTGGAAGAATTTTGGTAGGGGTCACAAAGTTAACGTAACAGAAAAAAAAAAAAAAAAAAACACGCGCCTTAATTGAGGTAACAGACAAAAACCACGAGCCTTTATTAGTGAGTAGGAGGTAAAAGACAGAAAATGAGTGATAGATAACTCCTGTGCTTTTAACGTTGTAGAACACGATTTAAACATGGGAGCAGGTTACGTTTCGAATTAAAAGAGAGGAGATAAAGCTTAATCTTGACGAAGCCTCATCAATCACCAAAAGATTGTCCTCTAACTGATGCCCCCCCAATAACAATAGATGTTTCAACAGAAGACATTTTTGCCTGCCATCACCATGGAATTGCCTCCATGAATACTCCACTCAACTGGCACAACCAGACCAATGACAGAATTCTCAATGGTGCTTGAATCGAAGCATGCAGTTCAGTCCATGGAGTCACAGTGCTCATTTTGGTACCCCCATTTCCCTTCTTGTCAATGGACAGCAGAGAAGGGTTTAAGTTGACAACATAACCGTCGATCTTTATTGATCTCACGTCAATGAAGTATTCGACACAGCAGTAGTGGCAACGGGGTTGACAACAAGGGCGGTGTTTTGGAGAAACTTGGATTCAAGTTGAAAATGGCCACCAGCAGCAGCTCCAATGAAGATCTTACCAAATCCTTTCAAGTTATTTGAAGAAGGGAAGCAGAGAGAGAAGACGGGAAGAAGCCTATTAGCCAAAACAAGTTGTGATGGAAATGAAAGTTTTGACCGTGAAAAGCCTACTGTACCTCTGGTTCTTTTGGGTAAACCTTGCAAAGCACGGTCAGAGATGTCAACATCCAGATCAACGCAGCCATCAAGAAAGCCAGGTACGTATGTGGGAGGCAAGGATATCACGTCCTCGACCATTGAATTGCTGGTTCTGAATTGAGCTAATGGGTTGCTCATTGTCATAACACAATCGTTGATTGCACAACCTGGTTTACAAGGGCCAATGCAGCCAGTGGCAATGCATGAAGCGTTTTTGGGGAATTTCTTTGACTCACAGACAACTTTGCGCTTGGAGGAAGAGTTGTAGCGTTTTGTGCTGCAGTCTTGCCAGAGGTTCTCTCCGCCAAGATCAATGGCGAGATCCGTGTTGTGTTGGGGAATTCCTAGGCCAATTGTGGTGTAAAACATATTGGTTTCTGGGTCTTTCTTAATTGGCAAGACGAAGGGTTTTGCTTTGGATGTCGATTCAAGTGGTAATGATAGACAGGAAACTGAGAGAAGGGTTACCGATAAGAGGATGAAATGAATGGCTGCAGGAGAAGAAGATGAAGCCATTGTGAGCATTAGCTAAAGGGATTGCTCTGTGTTGTTCAAAATGTGGACTTGGTTTTAATAGCATAGCACTTCCAATGTGTAGGTATAATCTTAATGACCATACTTTTTTTGTCAAAATGGGTAGATGTGCGGACTAAAGATCCCTGAATATGAAATTAAAATTCCCACAACCTACCTTGCCATGTCTCATTAAATATAAATGATCCCTCCCATTGGCTATGGCTGACATGATATAAAGGGTGTTTCTTCCTGCGCCACATCAATTTTTTGAGTATTTTCGTTTATTTTGAAATGAACTTCTACATTTGCTGGGTGTAGAAAGTTTAGGCTGTTATAAAAGAGACTACGAAGCACTGTCATTACTAACCCAGTTAAAGAACAGGGCCTTAAGGGACAGGCCACCACGATCCATACCCTGGCCAGCATCTACTGTTGGGAGCTATGATGATTTCGTTAAAAGCCTCTATAATAGAGCAGAGCCAATATAGATCGTCAATAAGGTGAGTATAAAAACAAATAAAGAACTTGAGAGAAAACGTTCTACTCTAAGAAAAGCTGTAACATGCAGAATGTAAAAGTGTCTAAATCTGTAGTGTCACGTTTCTAACACCTCTATTACAGTCCTTATATAGCTAACTACCTAAGATACTGCCTATAGCAGGTCAGCTTAGTGCCAAGAACAAGTTAGCTTCCTGTGCAATTAGTCCTCACAGTGTACTTCTGCTTCAGTTTTTCCAGGTAACAAGTCAGCCAGCTTCTCAAATTTGCCTCTTAGAGTTCTTTGACCGCTTGTCCAGGTAAGCTTGACAGCTAAGCATAATCCAAATGGACAGCTTTGACTTCACTTATCCAGCGTGGCAGCAGGCTTGCAAGCCTTCAGAGCAGCTGCACTTTCCCCAATTCTGCCAATCATCTCATCTAGCTCATATTGAAGCCAATTGCTCTCTCAAGTGCACTGCACAACTCAAAACAGCACCAAATCACTACCATGAACTTGCACATCAAAGTTTATTAACAAAATATTCTACATAAAGTCTAGAATTAAAGCTACAAATAACAAGACTAAGTTGAAAGTAACGTAAGCTCTACTACTACTTAAACTATACTACAAGACTCTTATCCAATTAAGAAACTAAACCAAAATGTTCTAATCTAATGAAACTTAGTAAAAACTAGAACTAACCTCTAATCTGAAATTGAGTTAAAAACTAAGAATTAAACACCTAAACATCCCTAAAGATATGTCAATGGTCTAGTGAAAATGCATCAAAATGAGTGTTATCACACCCCCACACTTAAACCATTGCACCCCTGGGCAATAAAAGAAAACACCACACAAGACTCACAGGACTAAATTCACAGACTTGTACAATCTATGTTACTACTTCAGCTCAAAACTAAGGCTAACCGTAGAAGAATCAATCCAAGTTATCAAAGTTCCAGCTGATTCTACGTAATTACAATCACCATTATCAAACAGCAGACAATCCAGACCAATTTCACAACCACAATTACCCTCACCAAGATAAGTGTATGTACTCATGCTCTAAAGTGTTTCGCATTCAGTGTATAAATCTCAGCCCAAAACGAAAACCCGTACTGTCATAGGCTTGGAAAGCCTCTAATTAACACCAATCAATTTAGAAAAACACTCAAGACCAATAGGACTTTAGCTTCAGCTTGTAATGTGGCTAGGGGTGTAGATGAGGTAAAGCGAGAAAATTCAAGGCTGAAACCAAGAGAAAGTGAGAAGAAAATAGGTGGAAGATGTGTAATTCGTATGCAGGCTCAGCAGCACAGAACAAATTAACATTTCTCCACCTTTAATCTTTCTTTTCTGTTTCCATTTTTCATCATTCTCATTTTTATTTTCAACTCAGTGCAGACCCCTTATTTTAACTTTTCTAGTTTTTGCTCAACCTTTTTATTCAACTATTCAGCTCGCGATCCACTGCATACAGCTCAAAGTCCCCCACACTTGAATTCCCCAACTCCTTAACAAAGCCCAAGAAATCTCACATCTCAAGGATAGAGTGTATTCATTGTTTTTCTGTTCCAAGGCTTGTAGTGAGCTCAAATCAACAAAGGAAGAGGTAAATCAGGCTCAAAAATCAGGTTCAATGTTAATTTTGTGCAGGGTAAGCTTTATTTGGCTAGTGGCTAATCAACAAACATGGCCTATGTCCTTTCAAGAGTGTAAATGCAATCAAACAGTGCAAAAAGAGTCATCACAAGTTCTGCAGACCAGCCTACATGTATGAATCACACAAAATAATTAATCAGGCACAACTCTCACAAGGGTAGAAGCTGTCAAAACTGGACTGCAACTTAATCTGTCATGTAAAACTGCCCAACTCAAGTGAAAGAATCGTGTGAACAACCTATTAAGAATTACCAACTTAAGTTAAGACTGTACAAATCAGTACATGTTAAGAACTAAAACAGCAACCAAGTAATCATACAAGTCTTAAAACTACTAAACATTTATCGAAGCAAGCCTAAAATGATATAAGAATGGCAAAAACTAGATTACAGACTAAAAACAGCAAAGGAACAAGAGTTTCACTATCAAACATGGAAACAGGATACTAAAATAGAATGAGGACTTTAAACTATTCTTAAAACAGCAAATGAATCCTAAAAACAACTCTACAACTTTTAAAAACAGTAAGAGAAAACTAAAATCAAGGATAACTAAAGCAGCAGGTAATATAAAAACGCACATAAAAACTAGAATCAACTAGGAAACAACAAAATATGATTAGTAAACTAAAAAGAAAAAAAAACAATTATCTAAGCAAATTTGAAATGCTAAGAGAAATCCAAAAACAAATCCAAATATTAAAAACAGTAAAGAATACAACATTTCACTATGAGTTGCTCATTGTCATAACAAAATCGTTGATTGCACAACCTGGTTTATAAGTGTCAATGCAGTCAGTGGCAATGGATGAAGCGTTTTTGGGGCATTTCTTTGACTCACAAACAACTTTACGGTTGGAGGAAGAATTATAGCGTTTTGTGCTGCAGTCGTGCCAGAGGTTCTCTCCGCCAAGATCAATGGCTAGATCCATGTTGTGTTGGGGAGTTCCTATGCCAATTGTGGTGTAGAACATATCGGTTGCTGGGTCTTTCTTAATTGGAAAGATGAGGGGCTTTGGCTATGGCTGACATGCTATAAAGGGTGTTTCTTCCAGCGCCCTATCAATTTTATGAGTATTTTCAGGTATTTTGAAATGAACTTCTTTTAAATGTAAAAGATGCATTCCAAGATGAATGAATACATTTGCGGGATGTAGAAAGTTTAGCCTGCTATAAAAGAGTACACAGTACTATGTCATTACTAATCCAGTTAAGGAAGTGGCCTTCGGGGACAGGCCATGACGATCCAAACCATGTTTGGCATTCTAAACGTTGATCTTTTCTTTGTAAACCATATTGTACAAAGACACCGTTGGCTTTAGTCCTGAATTTATCATCTTTTCTAAGAGAAGCTCTGCTTCCTTCCATTTTCCATCATTGCAAAGAAGCCCTATGGTTGAACAAAAACTGGCCACATTAGGAACCATTCCATTGTGAACCATTTCATTGAGTAGCCTAAAAGCCCTGTAAGAGCTTCCTTCTTTGCAGTAACCATGAATCATCGTATTATATATAACATTGTTTGGTTCGAAATGCAGTTCCCCCAATGATTTGAATAGTTTTGAGGCTTCTTTCATGTTACCAGTTTTACATAACCCGTGTATTAAGACACTGTATGTGTGTACGTCTGGAACCAAACCAGACTTCTCCATTAAAGCATGCATTTTGCGTGCCTTTTCCATATGATTTAGTCTTGCAAAAGCATCAATCAGAATCGTATATGTCACTTTGGAAGGAGCAACACGTCTCTCTTCCATTTCCTTGACCAAGCTAAGAGCTCCAGTTAAATTCTCAACCTTACAATACCCTGCAATCAGAGTATTATAGGTTACTAAAGTTGGTGAAAGTCCATTTGACTTCAATTGACTGAATAATCTAACAGCAGTGTCTATTTTTCCAACACCACAAAACCCGTTGATCAGTATATTGTATGTAACAATGTTAGGACTGATTCCAACTTTGCTCAATCGATGAACTAACTTTATTGCTTCACCAAGCTTCTTCCCTCGACACAGCCCACCAATTAAAATGTTATATGTCATAACCCCACATATAACACCTCTCTCACGCATTTCACCAAACACCTTAAAAGCTTTATCCACCATCCCACCATTACAATATTCTCCAATCACACAGCTGTAGGAATAAACATTTGGCACAATTCCACTTTGCTTCATATTCTCATACATTTGAAACCCTTCCCTTTGAAGTCCTTGTTTGAAAAACCCGTTCATTAAGACACTATAAGTATGTTGATTAGCAACTAGACCCAACCTATCCATCTTGCAAAACAACTTCTTCGCCAGCATAACATCTCCATTCTTGCAGCACCCATCAATCAACGTAGTGTATATAACAACATTAGGAGACAAACCAAACTCCTCCAACATGGTCACAAGCCGAAACCCTTTCATTAAGTCACCAACCTCACAACAACCCTTGATCATAATCCCAAAAGTGTAGACATCCATAACAACTTTAATCTTGAATTGGTTAAAAACCCACCAAGCTTTATCGAAAGAATTTGACCTAATGAGCGAGCACAGAAGATTGTTGAAGGTGTTTGATGTAGGAAGATGACCCTTGTGAATCATCTGGTGTAGAAAAGTGAGGGCCTGGTCAGGGGAGTGAGAATGAACATAAGCATTGACAATTGTTTCATAGAGAGGAGCATAAGTTGAAGAAGAGGTGAAATGGGCTTGTGTTAGTTGAGGTATTAAGGAGGAGGGAGAGAATGTGTGCAAAGGGATTCGACCAGAGATTAGACGCAAGATAAGAGATTGAGCTTGGGGTAGCATGTCATGGGATAGGAGATGGTTTAAGATGAAAGAGATAGACTGAGAAGTGTGATGAAGGCCCTCATATGTTGAGGAATTGAACAACAAAAGTGCTTTTGGTGGAGCCACTTTCACCATTTTTTGGATCAGTATCAGAGTTTTTTCATGAGACTGAAACATCTTTCTCTAACCCTTCCTACGTCTCAAAAACGTCAGTTTTCTTTATATTGCTATTCAACTGCAAATGTGGGCGTAAGGTTCACTATCAATTTTTGCCCTCCGTTAATATTAATATTATCTTTAAGACTACTTTCCATTTTTTTTAATAAAAACTTATTTCAAAATCCTATTTTAGAAATATTTTTCCAGAAATTATGTTCTGAAAATCCAATTTTAAAAATCATGTTTCAAAAATTATTGAGAGCTTATTCTAGAAGACTTTCATAACAAGTAATCTGAAACACAGGTCATTTTAAAAAATATGGGAATGCGATTAGAAATTTTGGGGGTGCAAGAACAAAAGCCCATTACAAACATGTGTCCCAGACCCAAATTGTTCAATGCCCTCATAATATTACTCTTTATTTTTTTAATTGCTTTTTATGGGGAGAAATGAGTAATCTAGTTATTATATGGTAATGTTTTTTTTTTTCTTTACTTGTGAGAGATTTATTTCTTCCAATTTTAAATGAATTTTTTTTTAATCATTACATTTTTTGGATAGGATGGTATCTTTTATAGGTATACTTTATATGCCTTAAATCGTGGTTGGGTTTAAATTTCCATCCAAATTATATAAATACGTGAGAAAACCTATGGTGGACTTTTTATACAATTTATAAAGTATGTTGAATTAAAATATTTTAAACTCTCAAGGAAGCAATTAACTTTAAATATGCTATAATTTTTTAAGTTTATTACGTTGACAAGGACATCAATAAGTAATATGCGTTCTAGTGTTTGTTTCTGATAAATGAGTATGAGATTTTTTAAGTTTGACAATAGACATTTCTATAATGAGTATTAAATCAGGTTTCACTAATTTCGAACCAACTTGTGTAATTTTTTACTATTTTGTTGTATTAATCTGATTTAAGAATCACAAAGGCCAAACATTAACTTGATTTCTCAGTTAAACATCAATGTTTGGCCTAACTTTTTCATGAATAATATCGTTGCTATCTCAATCTGAAGCTAACTTCCAATAAATAAGCATGTTTAGGTAAGTGACATTTGACGTGGTCTTCCTAATTATATAAATTCTTGCACCAACAATCTAGACTACGTTGATTACGATTTAATTTTCAATCGTTTTACGTAAAACTTAATTATAAAACTTTGTTAAGACAACTCTCTGCGTATCTTTCGTTAGGTATAAACACTTATATTTTTTTCATATATAAAACTATAGATATTTTTAATTTGAAAATGAAAGAATATTGGCTTCCATAATAAATATACTATCTAAAAGTCGATGTTTACTTGTGAAAATAAAAGTGAACAAATAAAAAAAGGGTCAATGAAGAGTGATCGAAACCAACGACATGCCAGAGATTTTCCTCCATACGCCCTGGAAGGACGGCGATAAATCATAATTTTGGTCCCCTCCACTCAGCTACAATTTATATAAAAAATTAACATATCTTTAACTTAAATCATTATAAAAAAAATTATAAAACTTTTATTTTATATAATATTTAACTTTAATTGTTTGTATTTTATGAAAGACTTTAACTCAGCATTTAAATTATTTTAAATATTATTATTTTCGATAGATACTACAATTGTTGTCCACACGATATCTCCTCTCATGTCATTTTATAAAAATTTAAAGTATTTGTTGTGTCGACATCAATGTCTGTGGATGTAGTTTTCAGATACATATAAAATCGTATTATATATATTTTATTTGGAAAAAATTTCTTTAATAATTTTATGTAACAACTTTTTAATAATGTATATGTGGTAGTTTTTTTATGTTTCGTTTCAGATATTTTTTAAAATAAATTCAAACAGACTAATAAAATGATAAAACATGTTTTGTTGTAAAAAAACTGTTAAAATATCATGGTACATTTTATTCCTGTGATGTAAGCATGTTGATTTTCAAACCAATATTGAAGTGGAGGTCTAATGTACATCATGCGACATTTGAAGAAGAACGCATAACCTTATCTTCTGTGTGGACGTGAATTAAATGTTCCATCATTTAAATACGCACTAAACATCTAGATTAGCCAGACCGTAATTTGAAATGCTCTATTGTAAATACTTTTTATTATTTTATAAAATATTTTTTGATAATAAAACAAATAATATATTATATAATGATTGATTCTATCGAAATTACTTTGATATGAAAATAAATTAATAAGAAAATTATTTTGGAATTAGTGGCACGTGAAGACGTCCCCGCGGTGGAAATTATGTATGTGGTTGTCCCATCCAATCCAGGTGATGTTTTTCTGTTTGATTTTACAGTGAGAAATTGATATGTGATTTTGAAAGGAATGGCTATAAATGAATACACGTGGCAACGATAGTGTGTGTAAGTAATAATGAAAAGCAGAGTAATATTTGGTCATTGTCATATATTCATCCCAGCTATGCGCAGTTGGGTCGGGCCCACACCAACCACCACACTCCTGTGTTTGCTCTCTCAATTTGTATGTTTTATGGAAACTACTATACTGAGTATTAGGAAATTAATAAAATTTAGTATTAATAGATTCGGAGATTTGTTTTAATTGGCATTTCTAATTTTGAAAATCATTAGGTCTCTAATTTTGTCAATTTGATCAATTAACACCGTGAAGTTTTTGAACATATGGTATGTTGACGTTTCTAGGTGACATAATTTCAAGTGCATAGATGGATTATAAAAGGGTGAAATCCTTTTAATTTAGGGATTTCACCTTCAAATACACCTTTTTATAATCCACCTATGCACTTGAAATAATGTCACCTGAAAGCGTCAACTTACCACATGTTCAAAAACTTCATTTCGTTAACTACATTTAACACAGAAAGACTTTTATTGATTCAAATTGACAAAATTAGAGACCTAATTGATTATTTTCAAAAATTGGAAGACCCAATTGAAACAAACTTCCAAATATAGAGACATCTGAACTTATTAAACCTAAAATTTAGTTTTATTATAATTTATAGAAACATAATGAGATATTACACTAAAGTTGATTTACATTAACGAAGATTTGATTGATAATAGTTAAACATTTTATAAATAATTGTGCAAAAAAAGACAATTCATTTAAATTTTTTATAAATTAGTATTTTTTAAGTATTCACTGTGAATAAATTAATTAGTCGGCGAATATTTTTTCGAATATATAACTTCGATAAATAAAACATGTGATAGAGGTGAATATTATTGAAATGTCCACATTTCAATCTAAAATACTATAGAATAGATTGAATACAAACATATGCTTTTTAGATCAAACTGAATTATTTTTTTTCAAACTAAATCAATTTAAATTAAATTAAATCTAATTTATAATATTTTCAATATTAAATGTGTTTTATTTTCATAAGTTACTTTTAAAAATTGTAATTTGTTACTAAGTTAAATTTAAATTATACATGTTTCATTATCATATTTTAACAAAAAAGTATGTTAAAATGTTCGTTTGATAGGAATTATATTTTATTTGGTTTAATGTGAACATAAGATCTAAGCTATTCAATTTAATTTAATTATGATTGTGAGTTAACTTAGTTAGATCTAGATTCATTTAACTCGAATTGGATATGAACGAACTAATACAATTGTTTACTTACTAAACTCGATTTAAGCCAAACTTATTTTGATTTGATTTCATACCTATTTACTTTGAAGTAACTTGTTCATTTTGATTTGTTCAGACTTGCCTTGATTCAAGTCAATGTTAAATTAGATTAATTCACCTCAACAAGAACCTTGATCAATTCACCAAACTTATACCTAATTGACTAAACTTAAACTTAACCGAGATGACTCGACCCGACTTAAGCTTAATTGTCTCGAGTTGACCTAAATTTATTAATTTGGTTTAACTCAAATAAATTTAATTTGATTTGATGTTCTCATGTCCAACTTAAATTTACACAGGCTTTATCTAATCCAAATTAATTATATTTAACGTAAGTTTAATTTAAATTTGACTTATTGCAGTTGATTCAACTTTATATAAATTCAACATAAATAAATTGATTATAAATCAACCTCGTTTCTTTTTACTCAAATTAGTTTGATTCAACTTTTTTCATACAATAAAAAAATTCAAGTTATATTTATTCAAAATCCAATTAAATAGATTACACTTAAAATTCAAAATTATTGATTTAGATATGAGGCAAATTGATTAAAATCAAACGTAAAAGTATATGATTTATATAATGATGAATTGAGTTTGAAAATATGATGATTTTGTTCCTCCCAACATATGAAGATCTTTAAAGAAAAAATATTTTCTAATTTAGATTTTATAAAAACGATGACTTTTTATTTATTTTAATCCTTATTTGATTTTAGTCGTTATAAGTTATTTTATTATGAAGATAGCATAAATGAAGAATGTATAAAAACGAAAGCACAGGTTAAATAAATATTGAAGAACTAAATTGGAGAAGATTAAATCTGTGGGCGTGTGATAAAACGGTGGGCGTGGGGTTTGTTAGATTATTAAAGGAATAGAAAACAAGGTGTGTTTATCCCCAAAGAACAACCTCCACGTCACTTTCTTACTTTTTTTTTATTCTACTTTTTCAACCTTCACTCAACTTATGTCATTCAGATTCTCCAATCAAATGGATCTCTTTCTATAATTAAAAAAAAAAGTCATTTTTAAACAATTATATGTAAAGAAAATTCAATATTCAAAAGCAACAGATGCTTTTTCTCACCATTTTCCTATTTTCTACACTGTTAAAATATTATTAGTCAAATTTTCACGAATTTATTTTTGGTATGTTCTAAAAAAATTCTCTTTATCAATAAAAATATATAATTTTTTTTCATTTCTTATTTAAAAACCTTATTTGTATCCATTAAAGGAAAGAGACTCTTTGTATTGTTGTCCTACCAATATGTGTTAAAATATGATATGATTAAATTAATGTTAATCAAATACAACCTTCTTAATTTAGTCTCAAGTTGCTCTCTCAATCCATAGAAAACACAGTGTTACCCATGGTTTTCATCATAATAATTCTAAGCAGTCTTCTTTTTTCCTACGTACATATAATAATAAAAAAAATTAAAACTTAATTTGAGTTTAATAATATTTTCTAACAAAGAGCATAACTTGGGAATACAAATATTTTTTATCAAACGAATGTGTAAAAATATTACACAGATTAAATTCATTCAATTTTATATTACAACATAAATAATCATAAAAAACACTAAACCGTGTTTCGATCAACAACATGCTCTTAATAGAGACTTCACACAATTTTTTAAATAAACGATTATTCACAGAAGATTTTAACTCCTGTTTTCGATTTTTTTTTTTTATTTAGATGGCACCTGCACACGTGTGAGTAGCGTAAAATGAGCTTACTTTAAAATTATAATTATATGTACACACATTATGAAAATTATTTTAGTATTTAAATTCTATTTAGCTATTCATAAAGGTAAATATAAATATAAATATAAGACAGGTTTTATTTAAAAACAAAATTTAAACAGACAAAATAGAAAGGCTATGTATAGTAAATATATTTCTATTTTATTAATTTATTGAATTTTGTTATCATTTTAAAACTCAGTTTCTCTTAATTTTTTTAAGACTAGAGAAGAATCGGACTATTATAATTTATAATAGTATCAAGTTACATATTTGAGACACTGACATGAACATCATCATCGACTAATCAATCAAAAGTGTGTTTCAGCAAGTATTTTAATTCCTATAAAGACTTTCATTATTTTATTGAGTTATTCTAAAACCCAAGGAGAAACATGATTGAATGAATTAAACTATTATATGCTCACAAAACCTAAATTAATTCGTCTCATTTATTTTATTCTCTCCAAATACATCTATTTGTTTCATCTACCACCATTCTCTTTAGGTACTACAATTTTATTTTTTATAACTATGATAATGAGACCACAGTTTCATTAAATTCTAAGTTTATATCAACCTTTATCATAAGTCTGTTTCACATTATGCAGAAAATGATAACAATTATTAATTTGATATATTTTCTCTATCGATTTCTGTACGATAGGGAGACAAGATGGCTCTGTCGTGATCGGGCGCACACATAGATTGGGCACACATACAGTGTGATCAGGCACACATGCAGTGTGATCGGGTACACACGCACTGTGATCGGGATTAAGTGGAAGATAGGAAAAGATAAGTGGAGACAAGTGCGAAAGTTCCGACGAGATACAGGGATACGTTAACGGCAGTTACGCCTAATTACTTATATTCTATATTCCTTATAGCCTATATTATTTATAGTATATTAATAGATTAACTCTCAGAGATTTTATTTTAAAATGTCAAGTTCGAAGAGTAAAAAATTAAAATTCCAATCCTGTATTTAATTAGAATAACCTTTGCCACCAATTTTTTATTAAACTGCTACAAGATCTACAATTCCATGAGCTTGGGCTTCTGCTGCTAACATAAAAACGTCCCTTTCCATGTCGTCCGATATAACCCATAAAGGTTTGCCCGTCCTTTGTACATAAACATTTGTGATAGTTTCACACAGTTTCAGTAACTCTTCTGCTTCCAGGACAAATTCTCCTGCTTGTGCCTCATAAAAAGAACTAGCAGGTTGGTGGATCATTATCCTGATTATATCACTTAAGTAGTATTTCCCTTATCTTGATAAATATTTTTAGAATTCTTTTTACTATATTGGTAGATTGCTAAANATTGTCTTTATTCCCAAGATATATAAAGAAGACAACTAAGCTAAGAAAAGGGCAAAAAGAATATTTAATAACCGTACAAGCACTTTTTGCGTATTGATGCATACGACTTTTGTACCTATGCAAGTTAGCACTCTGACGTTCAAGTCAGCAAGGTCACACTACGACCTGCAAGTTAGCACTCCGACGTTCAAGTCAACAGGGTCACAGTGATATCAAGGTAATAATGAGTAAAAATCGGATCCTTTTACCTGGTTACTTACCCCCGTATTTATAGACATTGAGTTTGAGTTATGGGCTATAACCGTCTGTGTGTAATGACCCATGATTCTGCAAGATTCACATATACAATCTTTATGGGGGTTATAAGAGTGAGAGTCATCTGAAACACTGCATTAAGGTGGTTCGATTTGCACCATCAGCACGCCAAGAAGCAAAGTAGTGTCTTGGGTCCTCCATCCAAAACAATTTCCTTTTTAAATACTATTAATTAATCTTTCGTTATAAAATACATTACTAACAAAAATTCAATCGGACTTATTTCCCATAATTTATCAGAAAAATTAAAAGTGTACAATTTATTCATTTAAATGTATATTATTTTAGTAAATTTTGCACCAATTTTTTTTTTTTTTTTTAAATAAGAAGGTCATAAACTACCCCTGCATTTCCTTTATATTGATTTTTAACGAGTTATAATATATTTATAGGTCATAATCATTAAACATTTTCTGCTTTTTTTAAAGAAGGATTTTGTTGATTGCAATTTGATATTAATTTTTGTTTTGATTATTGTTAATAGTATAAAACTATTAAATAAAATATTATAAAATTAAAAACAAATAATTAAAAATATATATGATATCAATATAGTTATACAGTATAATAATTATAGTAATATATATATTAATATATATATATATATATATATATATATATTTATTTATTTATTTATTTATAAAACTATATAACTGAATTCTTATTTTTGATTAAAGATATACCATCATTTATCTCACAGTCTATTCATGAAATAATTAAAACACAAAAGAATATATGATTACTATAGTTATAATAATAATTATTTTATTATTTTTTATTATCAAAGTATGTGTTTTTCTAATATTTATCAATGTAATTGATTAATTAATTTATTATTATTATTATTAATTATAATTTTTAAATTATCATTAGGTAGTTTAAATTTTTAAAATTAAACTCTTCCATTTTCCATATATATATATATATATATATATATATATATATATATATATATATATAAAGAGATGCAGCTATAGTTTCTGAAATAAGTTGAGTTTAAAAATAGTTTTTGTAATACGAGGAGAGATAATTTTAATCTTGCCTTGAAACTAACTTGATTATTTAATAAGTTTCTAAAACTAAGTGCATTAATTAATAGCATTTATACTTACTCTTAAAGTTTTTTATTGGCTATCTCATTTGAAGTTAGTTAAATACCGTCGTACTAAAATATGGTTATATTATCTAATTTATAGAAAAAGAAGATCGAATTAAAATAAAAAAGTTAAGAGGGATAAGAAATGAACATCATGTTTTTAACTCCATACTTATTCAAAAATTAAAAACGTGTATGTTTATAATTTTCCAAAATTAACACGAATAAATGGGTTGAACTGTTATATCATGAAAGGTTAGCGGAGGACGTGGCAGCAATATGAGTCGTAGGATGAAAGTCGCATTCAAACAAGCCGTGGGATCCGTTAATTAATGTTGTCGGATGCAGTCCCACGTGTCACCTGTCTAAACTCATCAATATACTCTCCAAATTAAATGACTAAACTACCCTTCCGGCTCCCTCTATAAAACCAATGGACACGCGCTCCTTCTTCCCATCGTATTCCGTAAGAAGATTCTGGTGAATGCGTAGAAAAGGGAAATAAACAGTTTAGGGGTGTAAAATGTTGGGTGTGTTCAGCAGCTCCATCGTTTCGCCGCCGGACGAGCTTGTGGCCGCCGGCAGCCGAACCCCGTCGCCTAAGACGACAGCGGCGGCGCTGTGGAAGCGGTTCCAGGAGAAAAACGCTTCCACAGTGTCGGTGGAGATCGGAGAGCATGTCCACCTTGCTTATACCCATCACAACGAGTCGCCGTTTCAACCCAGGTAAAATAAACCAGCGCTGCTCCTTCCTTAATCGTTCAACTTCAAAAATATTAATTATAAACTTTAGAAAAAAAAAGAAGTTAATTCGTAAAAGTCAAGCGATCTGATCGTACGGTTGATGGTGCCAAATCTGATCATCGTGACTCACACACGACGAGTTAGTGAGTGAAATAACTGTAGTTACTGGTTACCGTGGTTGGTTCTTGCGACACGTTGCAATATTTACTTATGTGGCCAATTCTACAAAGAGTCATAACCAAGAACTATAAAGTTGACAGATTTACTTTTTATTTTATTTTATTTTTAAAATGGTTTTGTTTTGAATAAATAGGTAAAGGTAATTGATGAGTTGGACTAAAAAATCTCAAGTTTCTTTTAATACCGTATGAATTTGTTTATTTTTAATTTTTTAAAATGAAAAATATATTTTCGTATTTCTTTATAATATGAAATAATATAATAATATGATAATGTGTAAGATTGATTTCAAAATTTATTAAAAGCATTTCTAATCATGTATCGAATGAGTTCTTGAAAAATGAATATAATAATATATGAGTAGGTTTAAATTCCATTTTTTAAAACTCGATGTAGTTTATTGCTTCTATAGTCCCCCAAGAGAATATTCTAAGTGATTGTCTGTGAGTGTGACCAATGAAAGTATAGTTGAATTGGTTAATGGATCTGATTATTTTATATGTTCGACGGCCCAATAGGCTCCATGGTTCCATGATGGCCCAACGAGTTTAATCAAGCAGGTTCTTTCTTGTTGGTAGTACTGGATTTGATTGTTTCACCGTAAATCTAAATCTGAACATTCTTCGACCGTTGAGAATCTTTTTTGTCTGTACAAACTAAACCTATGTCGTATGAAAACGGTTTTAATAGGTTTTTGTAGTCAAAATCGGAGATTAGTGGCAATGAAAAGTTTGAAGTTTTTTTTATGTATATGAATAAGAAGAAAGGTTAGTTTGGTTTGTCTTACTAAGGGTTGAGTGGAAAATGCAGATCTTTTGCAGTGAAGGATGAAGTATTCTGCTTGTTTGAGGGAGTCCTTGAGAATTTGGGGCACTTGAGACAACAGTATGGACTGGGGAAGTCAGCCAATGAAGTATTGTTGGTGATTGAGGCTTACAAAGCCTTGCGTGACCGAGCACCTTACCCTGTTAATCACGTTGTTGGCCATCTCAGAGGGAGCTTTGCGTTCATACTTTTTGACAAATCCACTTCCACCCTGTTTTTGGCCTCTGTCAGTAATCACACTCCCACAGCTAGCATACACTGTAACTTGTCATTTCTTCCTCCTTTTGATTTTATTATTTTTCGCAGGATCAATACGGTAAGGTACCTCTGTATTGGGGAATTACTGCTGATGGCTATGTAGCATTTGCTGATGATGCAGAATTGCTTAAAGGTGCTTGTGGGAAGTCACTTGCTTCTTTCCCTCAAGGTGCTTAACTTGTATCAATCACCATTCCCATTAATTTGTTCTCAGTGTGTTGTTAAGAATAAAACATTTCCTCTCATTGCTCAAACTCTCACTCTCTAATTGGACAGGATGTTTCTACTCCACAGCTGTTGGAGGATTGATGTGTTATGAAAATCCTAAGAATAAGATCACTGCAGTTCCTGCTAAGGAGGAGGAAATCTGGGGTGCAACCTTCAAGGTAACAAAATGAAACAAATACATTATTCTTTAATGTCAGTTTCTTTTGATCTCCATTGATGAACTTGAGATCCAATTATTTAGGTGGAAGGGCCAGCAGTTGTTGCAGCCAGACAATAGAGGTTCCTTTGGAGAAATAACCTCTGCAATGGAGTACCTTAGTTCTATCAGTATTTTTCGTATCAGCACTTGCTTCTATCAGTGTACAGTAACGCTTGTCAATCTAATAAAAACTCTTCTGCTTTTAAATTTCCTTCCACCATTCTATATTTAAAATTTCAAAACAACAATTAAATCAATTCCATAGCATTGCCACTATACAATACAAATTGGACTTATTATCCTTCACTTTTGCTATTCTTTTTTGCACGTGAAGAGATTCGAGTTGTCTGCAGGCGAGAACGCAACACAACGTGATATTAAAGTTGCATTCCATATTTGGTTTCATTTTAAAAACAGAACAAAACAGGACACACCAATATGGCAATGAAGAAAGTAAAAATAGGAGTATTTGATTTATGAAAAATAAGAAAGTAGAAAAATACAAAATAAGATGATTAATCATTAGGTGTTAAAGAGGGATTATGTTGTTTAAATTAATTATTACTCCTTTCTTCCAATTTGGGAGGAAATAAAAATAAGTCTGACTCACTTTTTTATTTCTCTCTTTCTCCTAAAAATGCCTAATTGATTTCCATATTTCTTTATTTTTTCTTCTTACTTTACCTGCTTCTTTTTTATTTTGAATAAAAAATAATGTTTTATCTTAGTATTCTTTAATAGTAATGAATATTCTCAATCGGTTTTGTCTGAAAGATTTTGTCTTATTATTCATTCGTTACTTTTTTTATATTTATTAAAAGAAAAATTAATTTATATATGTGAGTATTTCTATTTTACTTTAGTTTATTTTTTTTATAAAATTTAAATATTTTTTTAAATTATTCTGTAAAATATAAACTCAAATAAAGTATTATCGTAAATCACTATTAGTCTTTCTACGAGAATAATTATGGCATATTATTTTAACGTCAGACCTAATGTAATTTTAGAATTGACTAGAGTTGTCTTACTACGATTCAATATTATACTTTTGAAGAGTACATATTTCTTAACTTGTGTTACTATTAGAACTTGTTTTAATATTTAATAGATTGAATTTTGTATAATATAACAGTGTTGCTTATTATATATGTATGTATACATCTTTTATTTTAAAGTTAACTATATACATGCCGATAATATTGTGTTATTATCCTCGAAAATCATATTGATGTAATCTTCAAAGACTACTGTAGAAGATGCAATTCATAGTTGGAGAGTGATAAATTACAATAAATTTTAATTTATTTAATCTTTTTATTAGTTTTTCTCATTTAATATATTTTCTTATTATTTTTATTTTTTAAATTTTACTATGATAAACCTAATTTTAATATTACAGAGACTAAATTTGATAGTTTTTATTAAGTTACTTTTTTTGTGCAATTCAAATTAAAACAAAATTTGTATCTAAGCTTTCATACACAATGTTATGAAAAAATTACATACAATAAAAGTTATAAAATTTTTTGATGCAACAATAGTTTTAAATTAAAAAAAATAAAAATAATTGATTAATATTCATTAAATTAATTAATTTAAATAATATAATTTCTCCAGTAAAAAAGTGAACAAATTTAAAAAATAAATGAAAACACTGAAAAATTTAGTAAAGAATAAAAATTTGTCCAGAAACTCAGTTTGGGTTTGGGTTGCTTTTGCAAACTTAAAAACTTAAGTTTCATATTTTTATCAAGTGCATGAAAATGTTGTGCTTTTCTGTTTGGTGTCTTGAAAAGTGCAATAAATGTTTGGCAGCTCAGAAAACCTAATACGAGTAAACTTTAATAAATGCATTGTGCACGTTTTAACGTTAAATTTTAGCCAAACTCTGTTCCACACACTTTGGCTATCATTGCAAAACAGGCAGACATGTTTTAAATGTTCAAAATAAAAAAGCAGACCAAAATGGGAGAAATAAAGACAAGAAAGAAGAAAACTCAACAAAGAAAGAAGATATTATTGCAGGATATGTAAACTTGGTTGCCAACGGTGAGCATCTAGAGTGAATTAACTGGCAGGAGAAATGTCTTCCAAACTGCAACAAAGAATGCAAAAGCTTAAAAAATATTTGGTCACAATCCCACAAACAATTTCGTCCTATAATACACTACCTTTGTCCCAAGCATTCAATGATGTCACCAGTGACTGTGGATCTTTTCTTCTTTAGAAAAGCAAGTGATGCAGCCTTCCTCAATATAGCAGACCCAGCAACGCATCCCAAAACTGTTGGATTTTTACAACTGAGGTTCGAGTTTGAATCAGCAGCCAACATACGTTGACGTGCCCATGATAAGAAGACAGCCACACTGCAGCAATTAAGATAAGCATAAAAAAAAAACTTCATGTTCCAATTGCACAATTAATGATCAATGGAGCTAAAAAAACGTCTGCAATGGAGTAGGATGTGAAGAAATGGATTAAAGATATCACTCGATATCCAACGAGGAATGGAGTAAAGATTTAAAATCATATTAAATAAAGTGTGAGTGGGTTCCATAATCCCCAAAAACATTTGGGAGGACAGAAGTGTCGGATGGAATGGATTCTACCATGTTTTATTTTATTTTATCTTAATTTGGAAAAACTCAAATAATGAAGATAGTAATGTCATTCCATTTTCTTCCCATCAATAAAAAAGATTAGCCAACAACATAAATACTTCCTGCCAATCAATAATCGAGTCGCTTTACTCCAATTCTCGGAACTAATGAAGAATGCCTTAAGAGCATTACCGAAATAATCTCCTTCCAGAAGTACTTTTAAGTATTAGGTATAGTTGTGTTCCAGCCAAAAAGATGAGGATATGATTTATTCATTTAAAGAGGAAATCAATATTCTACTTGAAAGTTCATCAGCAAATTTGGCACTAGAAAAATCAACTGCTGAAAATAATGAAATTTCCATCTCACAGAGACGAACCACCCAAACATATATAGCATTCGAGAATTTTGAAACAAGCACAGAGGACTTGCCTTCCAGAAAGGATATCACCTTGGCCACCGCAACGTCTAGGAGAACCATAGATGCTCACTGATTTGACTGCATAAATGAAAATAATACCACAATCACAAACGACTTCTTCGCATTTGCAAATCTCCATTAATATTCTTTATGCTGATACAATTTATCCACCGGAGTCGTTTGTACCATGACTAAATTTTCTGGTCATGGATAAAACATTTCTGTGTTCCAAAACCTGCCAAATCAATATAGCCATAGGAGACACCCAACACGTGCACCGAAACTGACTAATTTAAAATGAAAGACTTTTTTGTTGCCATCGCAGAATATTGTTATTCAAGTAAAATCTTTGATCCCCCTCCTCCAAAATAAAGAAAAAAATAAGACTTATATTGGTGAAAGAACTACCTGTGTCACCATCACTTACAAGATCAGAATTTCCTTTCCTTAGGATAGTAACACCGCCAATCCTGTTCATTAACAACAGTCCGTAATTGTAAATAAAATGGAGCATTGAATCACAACATAGATAATAGTGAGAAATAACTACACACTGGGGATCAAAGCAAACTATTTAAGCATTACGCTATTATCTAACTACCTTTATTGTTAAAAGATATTAATTTTCTTTTAGCAGCAAAAACAATCAAAAGGATTATATACTGCTTTTACACATTACACAGACTCGAGTGAAAACTAACAGATGCTTTTTTACTACTCTATCATTCCCAATACATGTGTGGATGCACAGAATTTTACAACTCATACTCGTTGTCTGGATACATGTTTCATAAACATCATAACACAAAGAGCAATTGTCTGACAGCATTGACATAAAAAAATCTAGTAAGTTGAATCGAGGAACTTACTTTTTGGCAAGAGATAGCAGTTGTTTAGGAGCATCTACATCATTTACTTCAGAACTCAGTACTTTCTGAACAAGACGCTTATATTCATTGACATTTGGTGTCAGAACAGCTAAGGGATAGCCACGAACAAGGTCAAGATTATTTGTAACAAGAAAAAGACCATCCTGAACAACACCCAGAAATTTAATGAGAATGCTCAAACATAAAAGTGAAAAAAATGAGAGGATTCACATGTTAGTCAACCTTGTGCTAGATATCTAAAACTCAATATACCTACCCCATCTATAACTATTGGGATATTTGACTGTCTTGCATGTCTCACGAGTTCACTCACACAATCCTGACAATATTGAGCAAATGTTGAATTAAAGATGGTTGACAGAGGCTGAAAGAATGTCATGAAAGCATATAAAACAATACATAGAATTGAAATAAGAAAAATATATTGTCTACAGCACAAGTTAAGGAGAAAACCTTCAGTAACAAATAGTATTAAGTTTCAAGAATTAGGCCTTACCACATTTTAAGCCGAATGAACGTTTCACATGTATTAAAAAAACCTTGGGTTATTCTCCAGAGGTCTGTTTCCATAAATGAGTGCTTTTTGTCTGTCACTATATCATAGTTTGTTTTGTTTTGTTTCTTATAGAATGATTCATGGTTGAAATTAGCATTACATGAATGAATTAGATACATCAACATGTTTAATGATAAAATGGATGGGGTTTACCATCCTAACGTTAACATGTTACAATTATGAGGGAATGGCATAGGGATAGCGAAGCCCTGACATAGGATCGCACCTCGTAGTCAGAAGAAACACAACTCACTGAAAGACTAAATGCATATGCCTCACTGAGAATTAGAAAGAAAAATTATAGATTTAAGATAAAACTCGAAAAAGTAAACACCGCGTGTAATAAAACAGGTACACAATGAAGCATTCAGGAAAAAAATTACCAGAAGAAATGGGTCTCTTCCAAGGCCTGGACCAACAACAAGGCAGTTAAATCTTTCCATCCACTTATCAACTTCAGCAAGAACCTTGCTTGTTATGGATCTCTTGTTTTCCTCCCTGAAATTAGTCTCTCACTAAAAACAAAACCCACTTGGTTTCGAAATGTTCATACAGGGGGGCATAATATAACATTAACTATACAAGACTGGATGTTATACCCGACACTATAAGATTCTTCCAAAACAGGGTGCACAATCAACTCAGGACTGTAGCTTTTGATGACAGGAGCAGCATTTTTTGTGCAAAAAACATGGGACAGATCTGCACCCTGCATGAATGGGAAAATAATGGGATAACTTGAATTGATAGAAAAGTTTTTCTTTCTTTTTCAGATCAAGAATTCAGTTAAAAGACAAAATGCTAGATATGAAAGGAATCCATGCACTAACAATTTTTAAGGCCGAAATTGCAGCAAAATATGGAGCTCCTGTGTATTCACGGCACCCTCCAATAACAGCTATATTTCCTGATTTGAAACATAAGAGAATGAAACATTAGGTATGACTTCTTTTTCTTCAGCCAAAAAATAAAATACCAAGATACAGGGTTAGTCCTGGATTACTTTTTCAGAAACTGAACGACCACCAATTTGGGCTGTGTTTGGTTTTTCTTTTGGGATGATACAAACTCAATTTGAAAAATCAACCCAGTTTCATGGCATGTTTGGATATCCTAAAAAATAGGTCTGCACATCAAAATTTTGTCTGAATACTGAAATTTTCAGAAATCAAACTTAGGCTGCCTTGCAAATTCACTTTGAAAAATTAAGCTTGGTTAAGTTTAATCTGAACGTAAGTTAGCAAACTTATACCCAAACATGCCATTGAAGTTAGCAAACTTATACCCAAACATGCCATTGAAGTTAGCAAACTTATACCCAATCTTGGTTAAGTTTAATCTGAACTTAAGTTAGCAGACTTAAGTTTAATCTGAACTTATACTCTCACTCTCAAGTAGTACTTGAAGTAAAACTACATATATGAGTAATACTCCAAATACGAATATCCATCAATTTAGTCCGTAAATTCATATATTTCAAACTTTCAGGAACCATTATAAAGCTTTTTAAAAAAAAAAAAAATATTTAGGAGACTACTTATCACAACTTTTATTATTTACATATATTTTTTTTTCTGCTTTAGGCACAGTTTAGGAGCAAGAGTAATAACCATGTACTAAATTTGTGGTTTATTCTCTATTAATAAAATGGATCATAGAAAGATGCAATGCAAGGATGTTGTTATACCAGCCTGGCCTTTATGTCTGGTAGGATCAAGGGCAGGAGTAATTGCTCGAATAACACTCTCGGAGTCAACCTCAATAGACCTTAGGGCTTGCATATCTCTAGAATGAGGTGGATGATCAATGGAGCCTTCCACACACCTTATCAAGAATTGTTGTCTTCTGAAAACAGGAGAAGAAGCCAATATGCAACTTTTTGCACAGTCCAACAATAATCGGGAATTCATGCCATCTTTCATCAGCATGAGCAAACAACAATCCCTACTAACACAACACAGACACTTTTATCTCTTAGAAATTCGGAAGAGTTAACAGTGGTCATAGCCAGAGATGAGTTTAAAAAATGCCAATCTCATAACAACTAAATTGCGAAGTTAATTTCTTCTAATAGTAAGCATGCCCGACATTATTAATTTCTTCAACTAACCAATTGAATTCAATTTCTTACCAGAAATCTTTGAGAAACACATAGTTTGATTGAAGCAAAATAGAAGTTTTGAAATTGACGCAGATAAAGGGTAAAAAGAGGATACGACCGATTCACAAACTTGGCAATACCTGCAACTCCCACTGTTCCAGAGAGCTTTCGATGTCTATGGTTATGTTATGATGACTCAGCTCAGTTCATTATTCAGACTAGTAAATTATTGGGCCAACGAAATTCTATTACTGCACAAATTGGTCCATACCGAGCAGCAAATAATTTAGTATTGGACTAGGGTAATTTCTAGACACACCCCACCTAGTTGCTAAGTTTAACTGCATTTATACTTTTGGTTTTTTACTTTTCAGAGATACCCTTCTCAGGGTATTAGTACCACAAGAACAATAATGTTTTGATAAGTAAAATAGCTATTTAATAATTGTATTACAATTTATAGGATTTTTCTTTCAGTGTATATAAATTTTTATAATTTTAGCCTTTTTCTATTTTTTTTCTTAAAAATCAATTAACTACTTACAGTCCAAAAATTCTAATAATAAAGTTGTAAATAGTATTTATTTTATCATTATATTTTATACAAAATTAATGATATTTATATGAAATAGTTTATATTTTTATTAACATAAAAGACAGGCACACGTGTGAAATTAGTCCTAATATGGAACTGATGATCAATCTTCAAAAAATTTCGAATCATTATCACTTTGACATGTCTATCGTGTGTAAATAGCCACATTTAACAAAACTTTAAACCTATCTAAAGGAAGAGAAAAAAAAATCAATTTCTCATCTCAGCTTTAGCTTAATTTAGAGAAATGTTTGGTCAAAGAAAACATTGAAGACATTAAATACACAGTATCTTATATCCAATTACAAGTGTTTCCTAATGCAAAGATAATAATAGATCTAAAAGTGCAGATATTTTAAGAATAATATTTAATTATTATTTAAAAAGTCTTATTTCACAATCTAAACACTTTTAAATTCAAGAAAGTGAATATTAGATGGAATGACATACATTGTTAATTGGCTCACATTAACTACTATTGTCACTATACCAATGATTTAATTGACTGTTGTGATCAGAAATGATAGTATATAGTATCCATTCACAATTTAACTGCAAAAAAAATATTTATCTGTTATTTGTTCTTTTTATCTGTTATTTGTTCTGTTGTTTATTATATATAAATTAAATTTTAATTTTAATTAAATAATAAAATATAAATTAATTTTGATTTTAATTAAATTCAATTTAGTAAAATACAAATTAAATTTTTTATAGATATTACACCCTACTTGTTTATGAATATATATTAAAATCTTATTATTTATGGATAATAAATATCCGCAAATACTTGTTTTCAATTTTTATTGAAGGAAAACTAATAATTAAAGTAACAAAATTCTAGGGTTTAACCGCGGTTAAAACTAATAATTAAAGTAACAAAATCTAGGCGCGTCTGTTCACTTTCCAACACGAATACAAATTCTGATCTTCTTTTCAAAGTTCAAACCAACGTGGGACCGTGTCTTTCCACCGTTACAACCATTTTCCCTTAATTAATCCGTATAATGGTTTTGTGGGTTCAACCCAAATTCTCCATATAAAGCACATTTTAGATTTTGGAAGCAAAGTCTTCGTTGCTCTGATACTGATCGTGTTGTTCAACACGTCACCAAATCTCAGTCTACAAATAATATTGAAACTCAATGACTGCATCAATGAATTCTTCTTTGCTTCCTCCACACCCATCCCTTTCTTTTGGCTGTTCCTCATTGATGCTATTTACCAAACTGACCTACCAAGCCAAGTTATCAAAAACATGATTCTTCCGTTTAATGCGTGCCATGAATGTCATCTTGCTTGCATGCCACTCTTCTCAGTCTGCCTTCAGCTTTTAACTCTCTGTTCGGTTTCGTTATAACTCTCCGCTCCACCACTTCCACCGTTAAAGCCATACCCATAATCTAAAATTTGATTTTTATTTCATTGTTTAATGTCTTCTCCTAACAACCCAACACAGCATGAGGCTGAAGTCATGCCGGTTTTTGAAGCTATTAGGAGGGCTAAGCGCTTAAGGTTGTTTGAGCCGTCTTTGGGTGTTCTTGGGTTTGTTCTTGTTACTGTCTTTGTGATTTGTTGCTTCTTCTACTCGGATAATAGATACTCTGCTTCAAGATTTGGATTCTTGGAACAATCACAGAGGTTTTCTTGGTTGCGGATAAAAGGGTCTACAGGGGAACGCAGAGTTGAGTTTCTTGGAGGTGAGGGTGGAGGGTGTGATTTGTTTGACGGGGAATGGGTATGGGATGAGAACTACCCTTTGTATCATTCAAAAGATTGCAGCTTTCTGGACCAAGGTTTTCGATGTTCGGAGAATGGAAGACGTGATTTGTATTACACAAAGTGGAGGTGGCAGCCCAAAGGTTGCAACTTGCCAAGGTAGATTTTGATGTTTGTTTTCCAATGGTTTCGGTCTGTTACTTCTCTAGTTCGCTATGTTTCTCATGTCTTTCTTCAGTAATGATCGTTGGATGAAGATGGTAAATTTAATGCTGGTCTAAGAATTTCGTTAAGGAACAAAACCATGTTGTATCTCTAAGTTCATGCTTAATTTTAAGTATTTGGAATATTTGAGTGATAAGAGATAAAGATACTCGTGGTCTGTGACTTACAATGAATGTCTTTAATCATCTAACTGGCATCTTGTCAGAAGGACTGCGACCAAACATTTGGGTTGCAATTTGCTATTCGTTCTGTTGTCTCATTATCACTCCTTTGTAACTTTCAGCAATTAGGACATGCAGGTGAAAATGACAACATTTTGTGTGAGAGTTTCCATGCAGAAACTCGACTCTTCCATGGATGTGTATATTGTTAAGCATGATGAAGTGTTCAATTCCTTTTGCATTATTCTCTCTCTCTCTCTCTCTCTCTCTCTCTCTCTCTCTTTCTCTGTTTCAAATTCCACATCATTTTCACTTTTTAACAATTTTTTGCTTTGTCTTTTTCCTAAGCAACCCTCGTTTTATTTGTTAGTTTTGATCGTTTATCTTTTCATATTAGATGTATCTGCAACCTTGGCCTTTTTGCTGGAGTCTTGAACTATCTTCCTTACATGCCCTTTATGCATTTTGTCTTAATTTTTCTAAAAGAGTTTAACTTTTATTTTACGAAAGTCAATAAGCTCTTATTGGGTGACGACATAGCAGTGTTAATTCATTATATTACAAAAACCTTTATATCACATATGACAATATATGATTGAATGACTTTACCTAGTGCTGCCAGTTTGTGATATGTTTGTGTAATGTTGGCTAATTTCAACAATTTTATTTATATTGGTTGGTGAATCTTCTTAGAACAGATTCAATGCAAAGTTGATGTTAGAGAAACTGCGAAACAAACGAATAGTGTTTGCGGGGGACTCAATTGGGAGAAACCAATGGGAGTCACTCTTATGCTTGCTCTCTAGTGGAGTTCCTAAAAAGGAATCAATCTATGAAGTGAATGGCAGCCCAATTACAAAGCACAAGGGGTTCTTGGTGTTCAAATTCAAGGATTTTAACTGTACAGTGGAATACTATAGAGCTCCATTTCTTGTATTGCAGAGCCGGCCTCCTAAAGGAGCTCCTGAAAATATTAGGACAACTCTCAAAGTTGATACAATGGATTGGAACTCTGAGAAGTGGAAAGATGCAGATATCCTGGTTCTTAACACAGGGCACTGGTGGAATTATGAGAAAACAATTAGAGGGTATTTCAATCCTTTCCATATTTTTTTTTTGTATTACTCCAGTTTCAATGATTCCAAACAATTTGTTGTATTACTCTTAAACATGGCATTTATCTGTAGATTTGGCCAAGCAAAAGGGTTGAAAGTTTTCCATTTTGGTTCAGGGGTTGCTATTTTCAGAAAGGCATGGAAGTTAAGCTGGAAATGCAGGTAGAAGATGCATACAAACAGTCCATTCAGACAGTAATGAACTGGATACAAGATACAGTAAATCCTAGCAGGACCCAGATTTTCTTTCGTACTTTGGCCCCAGTGCACTTCAGGTTTGTTTGACGATTCTATCACTACAATGGGTATTCTGAATATAAATTATTTGTAATGATCCAATGAATTGGCGTGATATGTTTCAGAGGGGGGGATTGGAAAAACGGTGGAAACTGTCATTTGGAAACACTTCCGGAGCTTGGCTCTTCACTGGTGCCTAATGACAACTGGTTGCAGTTCAGAATAGCCAATGCCGTCTTATCTGCTCACACGAATGTTTCAGAAAGTAAGAAGTTCATGGTGTTGAATGTTACTCAGATGACTGCTCATAGAAAAGATGGGCATTCATCGGTCTATTATCTTGGTCGTACTGTGGGGCCTCATCGTCGGCAAGATTGCAGCCATTGGTGTCTGCCTGGTGTACCTGACACTTGGAATGAGCTGCTTTATGCACTGCTGCTTAAACATGAAGCTGTTCACATTGAGAAATCGTTTTGATTGTGTTGCATGGAATCACGTTGGGCAGAAATAAGCCAATTATTTCCTAGAAAAGCGTTGCAGAGAGCTGCAAGAGATATTTTACATCAGAAATTTGCAGCCAGGGTCCAAGGTATCTGTAATTATCAAATTCTTTTGTAAGGTAACACCAACACAGTTTTGATACAAAATGAAATGTTATTTAAGGAAAATGCCAAGTGCAATTTTGTAATATTATTATTTAGAAACAGTTATTATGTAATATTGACAAGCTCTTCTATTTCAAAGTATTAAAATTTCAATAAATTATACTCACGTTTTCTTTTTATTTTACAAAATATATTTTTAATAATAGTGTTATTATTTAATTTTAAATAAATGAAGATATGTTTGACTTTGGAATTAATACGAATAAATTAATCAATAATGTTGAAAATTCCTTCCAACCGACCCGTAAATGTTCTTTTAGTTGTTTGATATAAAAATAGGCACACTAGTTCTTATCATGGATAACTTCAAATACTAATTAACTTCTTTTAGGTATTGATAATTTAAATTGGTGTTGACAAAATGAGTTATTTGATGTTTATTAATGTAGGTTAGTCATTTAATGAATTAATTTATCTCAGTTTAATTATTAATGAGTTCAAATAATTTAAATTCAATTTGGTTCTTGGTAAATTAAAATTTTTATTTTTCTTTGATTCTAAAAAAAATAACATTTTTTCTAATTTAAAATTTAAATAAATTCAATGTAAATATAATTTAAAATAATTTTAAACTCAGATAAAATTTAAAATAAAAGAAAAAAGACAATACATTTTAAATGCAGTTCAAAATAATTTTATATTTTATATCCTATCTAAAAATGTAAAAATACAAAACAAATTACTATTTAATATCAAATCATCACTTAACAATTTATAATATTAGAATATTAAATGAATAAATTATTTAGATTAAAATTATAATTTTTTAATATAATTTAAAATTTACTGGTGAATTAATAACGTAAATTTAATGAGCAAATTCTAAAATAAATCGAGTTTAATTTTCACCATGCTAAAATTTATTTAATCCTAACCAAATATTGGTGGTTCCTTTTGCCAAATTTAAATATTTTTTGGGCTCTGCATTTGTTAAAAAGTAAATTCTTTGTAGTTTTAGATGAATACAAGTATCAAAAAGTATTCTTCATATTACTTTTTCATTTGAAAAAAAAATATTTTCAGATATCTCAAGAATGATTTGTGGTCAAATTAAAAAAAAAAACATTAAAATTATAATACATTTTTTAATAAAAGTACAATATTATCATTATTAAATAATTTAACATGATAGCAAGTTAAAATTTTAATTAATTTCTATAAATTTTATTAGCAATATCATTACTAGCATAAAACACTTAGTTATTGGGAAACATTCACGATTTTCAAAATTTTCATAGTTATGATCATTGATATAAATTTCATCCGAAATTTATATCCGAAATAAATAAAATCCATGACCAACATGTATATGCATTATTTGATAAAAATAGTTGCTTAAAGTTAAAGCTGAAAAAAAAAAGAAAAGGAAAAACTGTGGAATTAGAAAATCTGAGGGGGCGGTGCCGGTGAAGAGAGCGTAGAAGGTAGCGAGTGAAGCATCTTCAGCTCCAATGGCGGATACCTCGAGTCGATCCAGAGACCTCGACAAGCTCCTTCTCCGCCCTGGCAATCTAGTCGGTCCCAGGTTCGAACCTGGCGCCGAGGTACTGTTATTCTTACTGTTCCCATTCCAATTCCTATTCCTATTCACATTACTCTCTCTCTATAGGGTTTGGTTTGTGTTCCCTTGTGGTTTCTCTGTTGCAGTTGCGAGACGACCTTCAGGCCTTCGCCAAAGTGTTGGTGGTAGGGGCTGGTGGTTTGGGTTGCGAATTGTTAAAGGATTTAGCCCTCACTGGTTTCCGAAACCTTGAGGTCATTGATATGGATCGCATAGAGGTTACTAATCTCAACCGCCAATTCTTGTTCAGGTTAACTTCACGCGTTTCTTTTAAATCCTCATCTTTTTCTTGTCCGATAATCCCATTAGTTTTGGTTTGGTATTTCATTTCCGCAGTTTCTTTTGTTAACTTGCTTTGCTTGTAGACTTGAAGATGTTGGCAAACCCAAAGCCGAGGTAGCTGCCAAGCGAGTCATGGAGAGAATCAGTGGCGTGCAAATTGTGCCGCATTTTTGCAGGATTGAGGACAAGGAAATTGAATTTTACAACGATTTTAGCATTATTGCCCTTGGTCTTGATTCTGTTGAGGCACGCAGCTATATCAATACTGTTGCCTGTAGTTTTCTAGGTGTGTTTTGTTTCTCGTACCTTTCACTTAAACTGCTTAGGATTTTCCTTTTGAATAATGGTCGCAGTCGTGCTTTTCTAGTTTTCCTTAATATTACTGGAAATCATGGACAAATAACCACCATTGTGGTTGCATTGTAGTGATAGACACCCAATAAACCTTCTTGTTGTGGCAAAGTATGTGGTCATGGACCATCTTTTAAAACTTTGGATTTATATATATATATATATATATATATATATATATATATATATATATACACACACACACATACATCCTCCTTCTCTGTTTTATTATTGAATTGTTTTCAAGAATTGGTTTTTCATTTTTCACTCTGACATCAGGCATAAGGTTATCCACAGCACTCTAACCTCAAGTATAAGGTTTTCAGCAGTATGCTTATTCTAATATTCAGTTTTTTTTTTTTTTTTTTTTTTTTTTTTTTTTTTTTTCTAATAATACTAGAGTACGATTCTGATGATAGTCCACGAGAAGAGACTATCAAACCTATGGTGGATGGTGGGACTGAAGGTTTCAAGGGCCATGCCAGGGTTATCTTGCCAGGGATCACTCCTTGCTTCGAGTGTACAATCTGGCTTTTTCCACCTCAAGTAAAGTTTCCTTTGTGCACCCTGGCTGAAACCCCTAGGACAGCTGCTCACTGTATTGAATATGCTCACTTGATTAAGTGGAATGAGGTAAATCGTTATTTATTCTTTCTGTTATTTGCAATGCCCATTATTTCATGCAGAATTTAATTTATAGGTTCACGGTGGAGTGGCTTTTGATCCGGATAACCCTGAGCATATGAGATGGGTTTATGACGAGGTGACCATTATTTCTTAGTGAGTTTCTTGACAGATTAATGTGCATTTTTGGCCCACGAATCAGTTAGAAGTATAATTCTTTATGTTTTACAGGCTGTGAAGAGGGCTGAGCTTTTTGGCATTCCTGGAGTTACTTATTCTCTTACACAGGTATGTGGATTATTAATCCATATCAAATTCTGAGTGTTTGTGTGGTGTGTATAGTTTTGTACTCTGGTTTTCTCTGAATGATAAATTCCTATGAATTGTTTGATGTTTATCTTGTTTATTGTGTTTTCCCTGGTGATACCGGCCATATTCTTCATTTATCTATTTTCACTAAGAATTAATTATTTTAATAGGGTGTTGTGAAGAACATCATTCCAGCTATTGCTTCAACAAATGCTATTATATCAGCCGCATGTGCACTAGAAACATTAAAGATTGCAACAGAGTGCAGCAAAACTTTGTCGAATTATTTAACGTATGGCTGTTTTCTTATCAATATTTTCCTTCTGGCCGTAAATATTATTGATTGTTTAATACCTCTGTAGGTATAATGGATCAGAAGGCCTCCATACCGAAGTGGCAGAGTTTGAACGGGACAAGGACTGTCTTGTGTGTGGTCCTGGTGTACGTATTGAACTGGACACTTCTATCACATTGCAAAAGGTTATTTTTCAATTATCAACTCCTCAAGTTTTTTATATAGACATATATGTCTGAGTTAAGATCCGTTTACATCACGTGTAAGTCTTTTAGACTTATATCAAATCCCAACCATTAATTTGATCAAATCTGATGGTTCAAATCAACTTACTTAAGTTGGTTGGGGGAATAAGGAAATACAAATTGATGCAATACGAAAGAGACTAGCTCGGGACTTACACCTGGTATAAAAAGATCTTAACCCTGTATATTTTTGTGTGTGTGTGGTATATATGTGTGTGTGTGTGTGTATCAGAATGACTCTAGTGAAACATTTGCTTACGTGATAATGATTACAACTACCAAACTTTAGACTTACACCTGGTGTAACACTACCACCATGATTGTTGCTATCACCACCATCATGACTATCATCTTTGCTTTGACTACATAGTGACATTGGTTATGGTGATGGTAGCAACAATAGTCATCATAGTAGTGGTGATGATAGTGATGGTGGCATGGGGTAATGTTTATGGTCGTGAATCTTTAGAGATTTGATGGCTGCAAGATATTTGAATTTGTATTTTTTAAGTATTTTAATCTTCACCACCTATTATATTTAATCTTAATCCGATGTTTGTAATTAATTCTTCTCACTAGAGCCACTTCTTGTGTGTGTGTACATATTTACTATTTATCCATGCAGCGAATGTCAATTCCTTCTGTTTTAGTTGCTACCTCATCATAATTTGAAGCCAAATCTAGAATGTTTCATTGTTAGTTTATTTTCAACCCTTGTTCCCATCTTCCTTTCCCTTTATTTTTTCCTTATTGATGTGTGTGTGTGTGTGTGTATATATATATGTATGAATTGCTTAGTTATTTGTTTTTAAGCAACTCATCTTAATGCAACTTTAGCACATTCCTTTCTGCTGCATTTTCTAATCAAATTGTGGTTAACAGTTCATGGATCTTTTGGAAGAACATCCTAAGTTGAGGTTATCAAAAGCTAGTATCACACATCGAGGAAAGAATCTGTACATGCAAGCTCCCCCTGTATTGGAAGAAATGACTCGATCAAACCTGAGTCTATCTCTTTTTAACCTCATGGGTAAACTGCCGAAGGATGTTGTACATGTGAATGGTATGACAATCAAGAACGACCAAAAGTTCTCTTGTTTGAGAAAGTTACGTGTTGTTTTCAAGGGAGTCGATGGGGTTACAGATATGGATACAGCTGGAGGAGCATAACCTACGCCATCGTATAATGTGTTGGTGCTTGGAGTTTTTAGGCTCTATTAGGATAATTATTGTTAGATATCTCAGATTGTTTCCAATATTGAAATGAAAAGGTACGGTTTTACAGTTTCTACCCTGTCAGTTTTTCATATACAAGCCAGTCAATAACACTTTGATGCAGGGGATTGATTGCCCCACAGGGTGACGAATTTTGCAATTCCATTTTATCTTATGCACAGTTAGACTATATATGATGAAATTAAGTTGTTTTAACGTTTCCAAGTGCCCGTATTTCATCTCTGAAATTCTGAAGTTGGTCTTAAAATATCTTGATGGAGATGAACTCTAGATTTATTTTGTGGTAGAGAAATGTCCTCACAAGTATAATTTGGAAACAAATGGTTGAGAGTTTTGAAGATTCTGGTATCTAGTTATTATTAATGTTTACTAAAGTGAAGTTAAGGCGGCCATTTTGGATTGAATTTAGAATGGGTCAGCTTACGGACGGGAGAAAAGTGCTTAATAGAAACAAACAAATAAACTAATAGCTTTGTATATTAGGGGGATATCTTCCTGGCGGGCTAAAATTCAGGGTATCTTCACAGATCTCTTTTTTGTTGTGTTTGAAAAGATTCATTACCAAGTCATACATTACAACTAACAGTAAAAGTGACAACTTCCATTGTTTGAATCTTTGAGAAGTATATATAATATAATACTTGGAATGGTTTATCTTTCTTTGGAGTGTTTGGTTAATTGTTTTTCAATGGCTAATGATTACGTGTCAATTGTTTTAGTGTCAGGTTATTTAGCTAGAAATTCATTACCAGGTTGTGATTGCAGATTCCGTGCAAGACATTGAAGTCAACAGTCGAATATATAAATTTCAGTAGTGGAAAGTATTCGATTGTGTTTGAAGGTTTATTATTAGAACACTTTTCAATTTATATTAACATGGAGTATAGTATTATGTATAATTTTATGAAGTGTCTGTATCAATATATTAAAAAGAGTAGAAGTTCTTGTCATTTCTTGGTAAGAATAGGACGATAAGGACGGTCAGCTTACATAACTCAAGTGTATAGAATAACTCTACCGAAGGTATTATATTTATAAAAAGAACGAGCGCCCAGACACACCCATATGTGTGTGTATTACAAGAACAAACAATTATGCAATTTTATTAAATATTTTTTTACATCAAATGAATAGTATATTTTAATAAATTTAAAAGAAACGTATATTATTTTTTATATGATTATTCAATAATATCTCCACTTAAAGTTAGCCACTGTATGTATAGTGTATAGAAGAGAAGTTTACAAGCTGAAAAAAGAAACTATAGTATGAACTCAAACAAACGTGGATGACTTGGTTTTAGAGATTCTCTTCCACAATGAAGAATTTTGAAAAGTATCATTATCGTTTTGAAAATAAGCAAAGTAATTCAAAACACACTTTATTTATAAAACTCAAAGAAGGGAAGGTAATCGTCTTAACTGCATATGTTGATAATATGATCCTTGCAAAATAGAATTTTTGAAAGCTGTTTAAAAAAGTTATAAAGAGCAATAAAATTAATTTTACTTAAAACTATAATTAGTATTGTTTTGATTTGTGAATCCTAGAAAACTTGTGCGATTGCGAGGGCAGCAAGGTAGAAAGTATGAATAGGCGAAAAAGAAAAAGAAAACAGAGAAACACTATAGCTGTTACGTAAACAACAGTGAGATGGAGGAAAGAATAATGCTTCTTCTTCCACATAATCAGGAAGCATATTTAAGAGAAAGTTAGGGTAATGAAGTGATGAAATTTGAAGAGAAGAGGTTGAGGTTTTATATAATTGATTAATGATAGGAGGCATTATCGTTGTTAAGAAGAAAAAGGTTGCAGTCAGTGACAGTAACATGCAGGGTGTGTCTGGGTGGTTTAATATTGACCAAGAGCAACCGGTAGAAAGGATAAGAAGGGTTTTGAGACAAGAATTGATTGTTTACTGAGACATGAATGTTTGGTTTTTTGGATATGGTATGAGAGTGGACCATTCTCAACCATTGGTGTATCTTTGGGATCATGAATCTGCATCTCATCGATTCAACAGTTGTTTCCTGCTGTTCCTCATCTCATCTCCTTTTAATATCAACATACTTCCATCATTCTAGTGGGCTGCTTTTGTGGGCCTCAGACAGATTGGCCAACTCTCCCCATGGCCCACCAACCCACATGCCCATCTCTATTAAACCCTCTCCCACAAACACACACATCAATCTTTCTTAACTCTAATATGGAGGTTGCTCTGGAACTAGAAGATGACCTCTTTTTTGCTGACTTGAGCAAGCAGATTTCTCTCCTCATTATGGACGAAGAAGAAGATCAAGAACACCCTCTTGCTTCTTCACCTCAAGAACACCACTTTCAGGTTTTTTTCACTTAAGTCTTGGATGAATTTATTCTCCTTGAGAAAAAACTTAAATTTTTTTCTTTTATTTCAGACCTATTCTTCTGGGTCATTCTATCATCATCCACAGTCTGCTATTCTGTATGAGCATGCTTTGAGAAGACAGAGCAAAGGGACAGGGGTGTTTATCCCTCAATCCACTCAGCCCAGAAGGAAGCACAGGAAAGGAAGATCAAGCTCAAACGCAAAACATCAAAAGCAGTCTCCAGTTCCTATTAAAAAACCAGTTTCGAATCCCAAAATGGTTGCGGATACGTACATGTCTTCCCAGAAAACTGCATAAGTCATATCGCTTAATTACTTCTATATGGGTCTGATTAATTCTTTAGTCTTTAGGCAATAATTGTATGGTTATGTAGTTTGAACAAACCATGTGCAGGTCAATATGTGTTGACAGTGATACCAGTAGAACAATTGTATATACAGTGGAGATTGCAGAATCTTCCTTATGAATTAGTTTGAAGTCAAGGTGTTGTAACCTTCACGGTGTGCACAAGAATGATGTTATCTACTTTTATGAATCTATCCTTGCTTTTTTTACCATTTCTGTCCATTTTTCATTTTCTTTAGCTCTGTTTCTGTTTAAGATCCCAATAATTCAGAAAACCTTACGTTTTGCTTATCACAGATATTTTCTGTTTCATTAATAAAGATAGAGAAACAACAGTACTATTTTTCTTAGCAAAAGTTCCATAAAATTATTTTTGCAAAGGTTTTCAAACCACCAATATCTGTACGGCAACTGGCTGGCGCAATATCTATCTATCTATATATATATTAAAAATTATATCCTCGATAAATTTTGTAAAATAATTTTGTCGATTGATTTAATAATTTTTATATCATTTCACAATAATTTGTCTCAAATTTTATTAATACTAAGACATTTAAATTATTTATATTCTAATGTATTTTAATCTAGACGTAACACATCAATTTTAATCCATGTAAATAATGTATTAAGTAAGTTTAGTATTTACTTGAAAAAAACGTACACTTTAATGAACAAAGATACCACTTACAATTTTAATCCATGTAAATAAATGTATTAAGTAAGTTTAAAAATATTAAATTAACTTAGAAGTTTATCATTCCATAATTTTATTCGAAACGTAATCTTTATCGATTCAGCCTTATGGATTATAAAATACATATTATATTTGCTATGTATATTAAATTATATAAAAATAACAATAATACAATTAATAACATGAAATTATGTATATTTTAATATATGTTCAAGAAAAAGTAGGTATTGCCTTTTTTTTTTATTATTATTCATGGGAAAGATGTATCAGTTGACTTTAGATTATTTTGCACCACTTTCCGGACGAGAGATGTTTAGTCCCATCCCAAACGTTCATGCACCTTCCATCCAAACATATGTTTAATGTAGGTAACTAATTTCAAAATTTCCAAATTAGATATATATCATTAAATAATATTAAGTAAAAAATACTAATTGTAATATTTTCTTTTTTTGTGAATTCAACCCAAAGTATTTAAGTATTTAAAGTGGTAAACTATTTTTATATTTATAGCAGTATGAGTTGTATGTTAAACCAAGTATATATGTGTCTATGATGATGGAAGAAAATTGAATGGATTGTTTATGTTATTGTTTAAATAACAGAATTTTCCTTTTTAAATACTTCCAAATTTAATTGCTCATGTTTTAAAAATAATATTTGACATGCATAAAAGGTACTATTATTTTTTTTAATTACAAAAAATAATTTTATATAATTATTTTTGACAATTTTTTATAACTGCTTACCTCGTAGTTTGTAATCGATAAAATAATAACAAATAATTTATTGAAAAAATTGTTAAAAAATTTCTTAAAATATGATCGCCCTTTTTATAATCATGAACATTCCAATTTCTTCAGGAGTCATAAACACAAATTTCTGTAGTTGTTGAAAGTCATGCGAGCAAAAGCCAATCTTAAACTAAACGGTCTGAAAACTATCTATAGCTTCATAAGTTAAATCTTTCAACGCAATTACTAATGATATATCCCTACAAAACTTAATCGGTCGTTTTTAGACTAGTGATTAATATAACAGATCAATTATGAAAAAAATTACATTTTATTATATAAATATTATTTATATATACATTGTAAATATAATTGTTATTTTCATACATATAAAAATATTTATTTTAAGATATTTTTTAAGAAAAGCATAATTGAGAGGAATTACTAAACTCAATTCAATTCAATCCAATTAATTTTATCAGGTAATTTGATCCAACTCCGAACTCTTTGCATCCTACTCAAACAACGTATAAATATATGACTAAAATTATTATTTTAATGTGTTAAATTTTGTAGTATATATTATTAATAGGAAAATAAAATTTAATCACAATGAATGATGTTTAATAAAAAGAATAATAATGAGAAATAGTGTAAAATAATAATAAAAAGAATTGGAGTATGAAAATCATTAACACAGGTGGTTCTAAGCTCCACCGCTTGTGGAGTCTCATAGCAGTGCCGATAAATGACACGTTGGCAGATCCTCTTCTACGTGGCATGCCACCTTTTCCTTCCTTTGTACATTACTCATCCCTACCAAATACATGTCCCTTCGTCACAACAACACGTAAATTCATTCTACCAACCTCAAAACCTCTCTATAAAATATCTTATAAACAACAACATATACTTCAAAAACTCTCTAATTAACCAAAAATGGCCAGCAATAAGTTCCCACCTCAAAGCCAGAAAACGCAGCCGGGAAAAGAACATGTAATGGATCCTCTCCCACAAACCATACATGCAGACTACAAACCCTCCAATAAACTTAAGGTATGTTTTTGTTTCTCACTGTAAACATGCTGTTGTCTTGTTGCTTACAAGTTAGAGGTATGTCATGTTTAGTTTATTGATGTGGACGTGCACAGGGCAAGGTGGCGCTGGTGACAGGAGGTGACTCGGGAATTGGCAGAGCGGTTTGTCTGTGTTTCGCTAAAGAGGGTGCAACGGTGGCTTTCACATACGTAAAGGGGCATGAGGACAGGGATAAAGATGACACTCTGAAGATGCTGCTAGAAGCTAAAACAGGTGGTGCAGATGATCCCTTGGCAATAGCGGCGGATATTGGCTTTGATGAGAACTGCAAGCAGGTGGTTGAGCTAGTTGTTAAAGAATATGGACGCATCGATGTTCTGGTGAACAATGCAGCCGAACAGCATTTAACAGACTCCGTAGAGGAAATCACTCAGCAGCAGATTGAAAGAGTGTTCGGGACCAATATATTTTCACAGTTCTTTTTGGTCAAGTATACTGAACGAAACATATCCAAGATATAATTTTTGAGCTCATGATATATATATATGGTGACCGTAATGAGTGTGTGGTTTTTTTTTTTGTAGGCATGCTCTGAAGCACATGAAAAAAGGGAGTTCCATCATCAACTCTACTTCAGTTAACGCCTACAATGGGAATCCAGAAGCGTTGGACTACACTGCTACTAAGGGAGCTATTGTTTCCTTCACGAGAGGTCTTTCTCAGCAGGTGGCGAGCAGGGGAATCAGAGTGAATGCCGTTGCACCTGGACCAGTTTGGACGCCGATACAACCTGCTTCAAAGTGTGGTGAAATGATTGAGAAGTTGGGGTGTGAGGTGCCAATGAAGCGTGCGGCTCAGCCTAGTGAGATTGCACCATGTTATTTGTTCTTGGCAACTGCTCAGGACTCTTCCTATTTTACTGGTCAAGTCCTCCATCCAAACGGTGCGTCACTTTTAACAACAACAACAACTCTGTTCAAACTTTGCTTACATATTCTCTGTTTTTTTGGTATCTTGTAACAACAACAACTCTGCTCAAAGCTTACACATTCTCTGTTTTTTTATCTTGTAGGTGGAGAGATCGTGAATGCTTAATGCTCTTCAATATAAGCTTTTTTGCCTTTCCCTGTTACACACAAACAAATAAACACTTTTCTCTTCCTTATGTACCATGTGCCTTCATATATGAACAAATAAGGTGCTCAAACCTTCCTATTATATTATTAAAAACAATCTTGAATTAATGTATTTTTAAGAAAACTGTGAAACAAATCTCAATTATTTGTGCTTCTTTCGGTTAATTCTGTGTTCAAAAATATCACAATTCTATATATCATATTATATTTATTTAAATAAAATTAAATCTATGGGCAGTAGAAATAAAATACCTAAATAAATAACTTTTACAAAAGTGGTATATACATTCCACTCTTCATTTTTTACAAAATTTATTATATGTATTCCATTTTTCATTTTTTACAAGATTGGTCATACATATATATCCCAAGATTCATATACAGGCATATTTAGTTTACACCTCCACAATAAAACTATATTTTTATTTTAAAATATCAAATAATTTAGAAAGGATTAAATAAAAAAGAATACTAGCTTTTCATTCAGTGATAGTTAGGTGCAAAAAAAATTTGCATAACACCAGTAAAGTTATATTTTCAATTTAAAATAAAATAATTAAATGGAAAAAGTAGAAATATTAATTTTTTAGATGATAAATAGGTTTAGAAAAATTAAAAAGTATATATTTTCGTTACTGTAATATCCATACCTACTAATTAAATATTTTTTTTATTTTAAAATATAAAATAAACTAGAATAAATCAACTAAAAGATAAGACTAACATTAATATTTTTTATAAGGTTAGGAAAATTGAAACTTATACCACATGACGAACTTCAAGCAGCTTCTACTGTTAACACGAGGAATTTTGAAAACTTCTACTAACTTCTTTTTTACAAACACTAGAATATTAAATACACTAAAATATATTTTTTATATTTTTAAATTATTTAGAAAAATATATATGATTCGTTATAAATTTATATAAATTTATTTTATTTTTATATCTTATTAAAGTTATATATCATCCGAGTAAATCATACACAGATATTATATAATAATATATTATGAAACATGATAAATAGTTTACTGTTTTAGTCACAAAATACAAACAGACATATATCTAGTACAGAAACAAAATATAACTTAAAAATAATTTAAAGATGAAAATATTTAAATTTATGAAAAAATGGGAGATTTCTCAAAGGATGAAGAAATCCGATAAAGAATATTTGTCTCTATCCAAACCATATCTCTAATAATTTCGTCTTATTTTCAAAGTAAAACCTCCAATAATAATAAATATAATGTTTTACCAAATATACATTGGAAGAAATGTTTATATATTAAAAACCAACTATTTCTTTATTTTTTTTTAATTATCTATTTTGTTTTTGAATTTCTTTTGGAAATTTTGAAATTTTTTTGAAAGTAATAAGTTATTGTGTTCAAGTTTTCAATAACATTTCAGTGACCCATGAAGTGGTCTAATTATAATAATTATTTTGAAATTTTAATTGTGATAACAACTTTTTCATGCACATTATCTCTAATATTTCTCATTATGTTAAAACTTATACATAATGACATCTGTGAATTTGTTAAAAACATTTTTGATTCTCATTAAAGTAAAAATAAAACATTTTTATATTTAAAGATGTCCTTCTTGCTATTGCCTTCGCTTGTTTAATCAGTAAATTAAGAATCATTACCATTTATTTTTCAAGTCGAAGAAGATATCATAATAAAATATAATCATAAATTACAGATATTATACATAAATTTTACTTTTCTATGCACAATACTTTTAATTTCATGAGGTATTTCATATATCTCTCTATTTAATATACATCTCTTTGTTTAAGCTATGCATTACACTAAAAACAAAAAGGTTAAAGTTAAGTAACATGTAAAAAAAAAAAAAAAAACTCAAAAAATTATTACCTTAAGATTTTTTGTAAAAACCTTTTCTCAAATCCATAAACATATAAATATGTAAGAAAAATATTATTTGACAACATAAATTTTTATATTTATTTAATATTTTTTTTATTTTCTTGTATTTTTAAAAATATAAAAGTTTATATTTTAATAATTATTTTACTTTTTATGTATTAAATAAACGTGTCTTGTAGTGTATATTAAATGAATGTGTTTTATACTGTGTATGTGAAATAAATGTAATGCATCAAGCAATTCATATATTCATGTGTGGCCTTATTATTTTGCTAAATTTCATCTCTATTAATAAATGGATCAATTTATTCTTATTGAAATGATTTTATTCGATGTCTGTATTGACTTCAACCAGAGATTTCAACTAACACTGATAGCATTAAACTGTTGATAATCAGTGACAACACTTTTTAGTGGTATTGAAATCAATGGAGACTTTACACATATAAAATTATAATGATTTTAAAAATCAAGGGACCAAGTTGATCCATCAGTTCATAAGTGGCTAAAATTCAACAAAATAAATAAACAATTAGACAAAAAGAAAGTAATTGAGTGCAATAACACGAAAGTAAAAATAAGTGTGTAGTATAAACAATGTCTGTCAGTTAAACATAAGAATACGTATTGATAATTTAAAATACATTATTAAAATATTGACATAATTAAGTGTGGAATATTTGTACATGTGACAAAGAGAAGAATCCTCTTCATTTTAAACAGAAAGCTGAAAAATTGATTTGAAATGAATTTCCGTGGCTTTTTTAAGCCAGCGCGGTTGTTGTTACTTTTTGTAACCAGCGCCGTCGCCGCCGACCATCCGAAGGGTGGTTTTGTGAGAGGAATTTAGGAGTTTATACAATTACTATATTTATTGTTAAAGTGCTAATAATAGAAAGAAATAGAAAATTGAAAAGTATTTTATAAAAGCAAAATAAGATTGTGAAATTAGAAAAAATGATTAGAAAAGAATTAAATGTAATTGGATAGAGAGAAAGTGGGTGACCCACCTAAAGTAAAGTTGCGGCCTTGATTTGGCGGTGGGACAGCTGTTAGAACATAGCATAGGAGAAAATAAAAAAAATGTGGTTCTCAATTTTCAACTGCTACCACTTAACCATTCATCAATCTAATCTCGTTTGGTTTCAAAATCCTATGAAAATGACGAGGAAGATGAGAAGGAGCATGTCATGCGGCGTTAGGGTTGTTGGTAATACTGATTGTAATTCTAACATCATTCCATTCGCAATTTTGTTCCCATTTCGATGAAAACTATGCTCCCTCACTTCTCACTATACAAATTCACTTTATAAATCACAATCTACCAATCTTCGTCTCAATTCATGGCTCCCAACCCAATGAAGATGAACACCAAGCAATCTGCGAATTCCAGTACAACTAGCATAGCAGCGTCAGCAGCAGCTTCGTCCCAGGAGATTCTCGTCCGTGAAACGCTGCGTATCAGCGCCAATTTGGCCTCCGCCCCTCTCCTCCAAACACCTTCCTCCCTCACCATGATCTGCTGCGAGGAAATCGATGGCCGTCGATGGAAGTACGTCGCCGAGACCGATGCCTCCGGTCATTTCAAGAAGAATTCCTTTCGACCTCTCTCCCTGCAGTCTCCCCAGGCCCCTCTCGACGTATCTTCTTTTCTCTTTTCTCTCTCTCTCTCTCATAAACCCTCATTCCTCGATTCATTCTATTCATTCTTTCACCATCACGATGCAGGAACTTCTCGCTTTCGTTAGATCCTATGTTGTTCCCGAGGGTTTCCCCGACAGTGTTACTCCTTCCTACGTCCCCTACATGACATGGAGGGCTCTTAAGGTATCACTATTTCCATCTTCCTCTACCAATTCACAATCTTTCCATGCTTTCCGAATTTCTAATCCTTTTCCTTCTAGCACTTTTTTGGTGGAGCAATGGGCGTTTTCACCACGCAGACCCTCTTGAGTTCAGTTGGCGTCTCCAGAAACAGGGCTACTCCTGGGGCTGTCGCCATCAACTGGATTCTTAAGGTAACAATAACCATGGGAATCATTCTCAACTTCACTCGCTACTGTTTAGCTCAATGTGAAAATAAATAAATGAATAATACCCGTAGGACGGCGCTGGTCGTGTGGGGAAGATGCTGTTTGCTCGCCAAGGAAAGAAATTTGATTATGACCTCAAACAGGTAATCGTTAGCTTCCTTGCTTCTTCTGCTCAAGCTCTTCATACAAATTGGTTCTACACGAATTCCCACAATCTGCAGTCTCAGAGTTATTTTGTTACAGCTGCGTTTTGCGGGTGATCTTCTGATGGAGTTGGGTGCTGGAGTTGAACTGGCAACTTCTGCAGTGCCGCATCTGTTTCTACCTTTGGCTTGTGCTGCGAATGTAGTAAAGGTTTGGCGACTTCTTTGCGATGAGTGTTTCGCTTGTATGTGAGCTCTGCAGGCTTATTTGTTCATTTCTGCTCTCAGAACGTTGCTGCTGTAACATCAACATCGACTCGGACGCCGATTTACAAAGCCTTTGCCAAAGGTGAAAACATAGGGGATGTCACTGCTAAAGGAGAATGTGTTGGCAATATTGCGGACCTGGTATGTTTCTGAACTATGATTAATTATAATGTTGGAACATTGTTTTCAACAGTTTTTGCAACTTGGGCTCACCTGGTACTCGGCTTCCTCCTTTTCTTGCCTTCAAATCAATCAACTTCATTCTTGCATGGCCATTACATGCTTTGAAAATGATGACTTCTGAAGTGATCGGCATATATAGTTCTTGACAGGGGGTGTGATGGAATCCTTCATCCATTATAATATCACCAAATTATATTATATAACTGAGTGCAAATCTCATGTTGAAAGATGACTTTGTAGGATTGAATTAATTTTAAATTTAATTTGTAAAAGTCGTATTAGAGAAGTTTACCTCTTTGAACTGTGTCATTATAATTGAAAAATCCAGGGTTGATGATGCTTGTGAAAAATTGTTTACCTTTCGAAATCTCTTTCTCAATATGCAGTTAGGAACTGGTTTGAGCATAATGATTGCCAAAAGGAATCCGTCGCTTGTCACCACATTTTCCCTCCTTTCATGTGGATATATCCTTAGCTCTTATAGAGAGGTTTGTCTTTTGTGTATGCTATGATGATGCCTATCTATCTGTATTTCCAATCTGGTGATCGTGTGTATCTAATGTTTAATGCATTAATAGGTTAAATCTGTTGTTTTGCACACACTTAACTGTGCAAGATTCAGTGTGGCAGTAGAATCCTTCCTCAAGACAGGTATCATTGCATTGATGTATCTGTTTAAAATCATCAAACAGTCAATCCATGCTCTCTTATTGATCAGGCTGTTCTTTCTTTTATAGCAAATTTAATTTATGTAATCACTAGATGCAATTCCACCAGAAGCCTTGTTCACATTTTAACTAAAGTTAATCTATTTCAGGACGAGTTCCCACTTTGCAGGAGGGCAATATGAATGAGAACATATTCAGTTTTCCATGGAGAGATAAGCCTGTTGTCCTTGGTATACCAATAGGCTAAAAGATTTGTACCTGCAATCATTTTGGGTAAAAAATTAAAACTGAACTCTTCTTTTTTAACTGTCTTTCTAGGATCAAGAGTCAAGGAAGCATTCCAAGACCCTAGTGCATATATTGCCATAGAGCCCTTGTTTGATGTAAGCCTTTTTGAGAACTTGAGATTTTCCATCTCTTTCTTAATATATGTAACTGATGTTCTCTTAAATTGTTAACAGAGGGAGAAATATATTGTTACGTATAACCCCTTGAAACACAAGGTTTATGCTGTGCTCAAGGATCAGGCAAAGTCAGATGACATTCTAAAAGCAGCATTCCACGTGAGATATATGGCTATCTTATAAATTTGTCAGAACAGATCGGGAAATATTTAATTTGAAAAGTCATTAAGACTTAAACAACTTTGTTTTGTAGGCTAATGTGCTCTTCAGTTTGTTAAATTCAAATGAAAGCAAGGCCTCGTCTTTGAAGGAAAGTGGGGATCTTAACTCAAACGTGAGGCACACAATTGCTGATATTGAGGCTTGTATGGCTGATACTTGCAAGATTGTAACAAATTCTTATGGTCTTTTCAAGAATAAAGCTAAGGAGCAGGTAATGAAGCAAACGTATTTAATTGTTGGTTCCGCATCCTATATTGTTTCACTACAGTATTTTTTGGCCTGGCTTTGAATGTTGTGTTTGACAAGTAATTATTGGCTATTGTGGTGTTGAATTTTGGACATTTGGAATGCCTTATATTTGTTAAATGCAATCATTGTCAAAGGACTTCACCCCTTTCTGGGAGATGGGGGTAGGAAGAGGTGCTAGTTTTGAACTCATGTTTCTGTTTGACCATACCTTGAATATTCAGTTGTTTTAAGTAATTCTCAGGGTAGAATAATTATTTTTTATATATATTTTGATAATTTGAATGAAAAGATATTAACATTTTTAATGCAGTTTATTCCCATCTTCTTGAGGGAGTTTAATGTTGTTGTATTTTATACTGTAGTTATAACACGCTCCATTTTTGTGAAGAGTGTTTGTTACTTTGATATTTTATTTGATTCCTTAAGTGACGAGAATTGGGGAATTAGGGATGCACAGTTGCGAATCTTAAGTGTAAATAATTGAAATCTGAGGGCTTATCTGCATGCTCGAGATTTTTATCAGCATTTTTTGAAGTACGTATATATGTTGCAAGTCATTGCAAATGCCAAGTTCATATAACCTTTTTGCTTGCAGGGTTGGACAATGTCAGAATCACTTCTAAATCCTGGTCGAGCTAGGCTGTATTCACCTGATAATAGATGATATTCTCCCCGCTGCTGGGTTGAGTGCCAAAGTTCTTGGGTTTGCTCTCAATGTGAAATGGGTCTGGCAATTGAAGCATAAAATAACCACTGTGCAACGAAAACATGCAATGCTTGTGGAATCGTGTAGCATCCTTGACCCTCTTAAAAGCCAAACGAACTTTTTGCGGATGTTCTGCGTGGATGTCCTTGAACATGAATATAAGTATGTCAGTTTTAGCATGACTGCATACGACCACGTGAAATACCAATGCTCGTCTCTTTTTCTCGGTCGAAATATACAAAATTGTTACTCTGTTTTTTCTATTTTCTTAGAATTGTTCTTTATTCTTTTTGCAGTGGGCATCATTCTGTAGTATAAGTTTTCAATTTCAATTTTGCAGCTGAGTTCAAGAACTTGTTGCTCAGTGTAATTTCCATGTTGCATTCTTGTAGTTTTATTTGTGCAAGAAGTCTGATTAAGCTAGGTCCGAAGTATCTGTATCCTGTAAATTTTGTCCTCGAAGCAGGAAGCATAAGGAATGATAGTGTGTTTGGACTAGAATTTACAAGCTTGAATTTAAAGGTAAGAACTTTGATGATTGTATGAACTTCATCTACATTCATATTACTGTGCTATTGATGCACCAAATCAAAGATTGGGTGTTTCCTATTTAATGAAATAGGATATTTGAACTCACTAATTAATTTATTTCAAATAATAAGTTCTTTAAAAAATTTAAAACTAAATTTCATAAATAGATACAAAATAAGTATTTTCAATGAATATTCATATGTAATAAATATTTTCAATGAATATTTCAAATAATGGTTTTTTATTTTATAGATTTATGTTTTATTTTATTGAGTTATGGAATTAATTTTTAAACAACTTAATTTTTTTAAACTAACATTTTATCGGCAACTTGATAGAATGCATTTTTTAGAATTGAATTTTATTATGAAAAAATTATCACCTAATAATAACATTACAAAGAGAACAAAACCATTAAAACTCACGTCTTTTATCAATTTCCTAATTTATAAGTTTATCTACATGGATTTTTTTTTAAAAAAAATGTGGATTACTTTAAATTTCATAATATCAAAATTCTTCATGTATTTTCGCCATTTTTCTATTAATTTGAGATAAAAAGCTTGACAAAACAAAAATAGAAATCACATTCAAACCACATTTGCTTATAACCAACTATATGTGGCTAAGAATTATGAATGATATCTTGGAACATATTCAAAATTTTATTATTAGCAACTCCTCTAACATTTAGATAAAAACTTAAAAGTTCTTTTCATTTCTTTTGCTCTTGATCCGCTTTAGAGTTTTTTTTTTAAGCCTTGTATATATTATTCTTTTATGGGTGTTATTCCCTCCACTTTCTCAAATGGATCCTGTATCTCCTCACTATTTTAATTCATTTTAAAATAGGTTTAATTATTTAGATTATTTTTATTTATGTCGGGTTTTCTCAATTAGGTCTCAATATTTTATAATGTCTCGGTTTAGCTTTTTACAAAATTGAATCAATTAAGGGTTTGCTGTTAACTTTGATGGATGACGTTAAAATTATGTGTGCATAGCATGTAGGATTGGCTGAAGTGACAATATATTTTGAGGTAAATTGGTTTTAATATATTTTTTAATTAAATTTTATTGTAAATGTTTAAAATGTGCATACTAAACGCAACGTTTTATTAAGTGAATTGTGCAAAGATTGTAGAACATTTCAGAAGAAAGTAGAAATTGGGGAAATTGGAGGAAATGTGGAAGCGAGCTGCACAGGTCCACGAGAAAATCAACAGAGGCCCTAAGCTGTTCTGCTTCATCCTCCTTAATTAAACCTGCGGGTTTAGTTAAGACTTTTTTTTTAATGACGAATAACAGAGCTTTCAATGAATTTAAGCAAGATTTTTCTGTCAGTGTTAACTAAAGTAATTTTTAGTTGATATTGATATCAACCTAAATATTTTGACTGGCATAAAATGAAAATAACCCCACTAAATACCAATAGAAAAAATCTTTATTGACTTTACTGAAAAAAAATAATATGGACTTTGACTGAAAAATAACTTGAAATGATATTTTTAAACTATTAAATGTATTTTAATATTTAAATAATTTTGTGTATTAAGTAGTGATTGAAATTATATATTGAAGTAAGAAAATTAAAATTCAATAGATCTAAATTATTATATCCAAATAAAACAATTTAAAATAAAAAAACTTAAATTAAATGTATTGGTATTTGAATGTCATGGAATTTGTGAACCTCTTTTTCTAAGGACAAAGTTGATTTTTTTAAATTATTCTAACAACTATATTAAAACGTTCTTTTTAATAAAAGAAGTTGAATATTCTACCAAATTATATGATAGATATTTTATATTGGTATTTAGGGAGTTATGATATATATATATATATATATATATATATATATATATATATATATATATATATATATATATATATATTGAATAGAAATAAATAAAAAGTTAGGCCTCATATAAGAAACAAAATTCCAAAATAAATTGCATTAGACTTTGGACTCTTATGTGAATAGTGATGATTTTGGATCAAGATTTATATCTAAAGCCTAATCCATTTTTAGATTTATATTTTTTTAATGAAAATTAATTTTTTTTATAAATCTAATTTTAATTTTAAATCTATATTTTAAAAATAAAATAATTATTTCATCTAATGCATAAATATATATAAATATAAATAAAATAATAAACAATATAATAATATTATAATTTAATGATATTAAGGATTAAACATAATGTATTATATAAATTCTTAACATTAAAAAAAATAAAACCATATAAATCAAAGCATTACAAGAATATCTTATATAAATAACAACTTTTAACTAATAAATTAAGTATATGTCAATTTAGTTTGTTGCAACCTAACTCTTGAAAAAGAAGAGTTCAATGACAAAAACATTACCAAAATTTTGTCTAGACAAGTCCATGACCATGAACTGCTCTCCCAAATGAAAAACTAACAACATTTGCGCAGGCAACAAGAACATTAACCAAGGTTGTCAAATTTACACCATTCATCACACACCCACGTATCATCAAATCAACTATATATATAACTAAATGTAAGACACACATCAATTGCACATAATATATATAGAAATAGTACAGCTTCATACTCCAACTAGGTAGGTAGTTGTTCAAGCATTATGTTATTATAGTTTCCATCTTATCCTCTTGTTTTTTTGAACCCCCAGTCAAAAACATCTAAATACATTAACATCAACCTGTTCATCTTCTCTCACCAATGTTGCATCTGGTCACTTTACAAAACATTTGTAAGGATTTATCGTAAGTTTTTTCTATTCAAAACATTACTGCAAGAAGTAAAGTGTGCTGATAAGTTATTAATAATAAATTATAATTGGCAATGGAAGTGGTAGAAGGAGACAATTCAAGTGTTGAGAGGATCTCCTTTTTGGGAAAAATAAAAGTAAAATTATGTAACATAGGAGTGTTTTGTTGTAGATAAAAGAAAAATGAGAAGTTGCTTTAGATTGCTTTTTGCAGTGTGGTGTGTTCTGTTTTATTGTTATGATGCTTTCCCTTAAACCAAAGAACATTCTGCATGGAAGGATGTGCATCCCGATACCTTTTTTCTTTTCACGCTTTTATATTCCCTTCTTTTTCCTTTTTCAACTATTAATTATCCATTATTAATTATTTTTTCCAACATTAATTAATGATAATTAACTCATTCACAACAAAAGTTAACTTTTTTTAAAAAATTCAGTTTTACTCAATTTTTATGATTTGAATAACAAGAAAAAAAAACACAAGTTCATTAAAAAGATCACGCTTCTTCTTCCCCAAGTGGACCCAGTCTTCTTTTCCCCTTTTTAAAGCAAGGCGTGCTTGCAAGATTTGTATGATTATTTATGGCTGCATAATGATTCATCATCGTCAAATTGAGATGTTATATTAAAACAGTAAAGTTATGTAATATTGTTATTATATTATCATTCAAATGTAAAAGAAATACTACAAGATGTTTACTCTTTGCAATTCTTCATATCGTGCCCTAGTGTGTGTGTGTGCGGATGTGAATTGCCTCACCAGTTCATGATAACCACGCATTCATACTGTTTTTATCTTTTCTTAGTTAACCCTCAGGAAACCTATGTTAAATATCAACTGAATTTAAGTCAGATAACTACGTGTGAGGTATTATGAAACAGTACGGATATGCATTTTGATATAAGATTGCTCAGCTGAGATTGTTCAAGAACATGACAAGATTACTATCTTCTCTTTAACTCCAATAACCATTTATTAATTAAATTTATGATATTTTAACACTGAATAAAAAATAGTTAATGATGACATACAAAGTTTACTTTTTCTGCTAGCATGCAAGGTGTACACTATGATTACTAATAGCTTTTGACGAGTTTAAGTTTTGTTTGATGAGTAATAATGAGTTTAAGTTTGAATGCCCGAAGAAGAATATCAAATAAATAGGTTCCTTCCGCCAGGCACGGTGATGACACACACACATGTACGCAGGTCCAGACATAGAATCCAAGCTGATTTCGCATTTTCTTTTTCTTCTTTCTGATCAATGTGTATACTTGGTCGTACTTTCTAATTTTTCCCATGAGTTTATTGTCACAAATTAATGGTGAAAAACTTACCATTTGGAGCAAGAAAAACATTTAAAAATTAGTGATGAACTGGTACATTTTTTACCGCTTGAAAAATGATGTCAGAAGGCCCTACATATGATGCAGCACAACAGAAGCAGAATTTATAAGGTGAAAGAGAAAGCAGCATACAAAAGCCCTATGTAATTCTATTAATACATATATCGTACCACAGAGTCTATTCATTGCATAGATTCCATGTTCTCATGACTTGAATGCTAGCCAGGTAGGTTGAAGAGGAGAGAATTAAACACCGCTCTCTCACTCAGAAACTAAAACTTCACGCAATGCAAATGCAAATGCAATTTCCTAAGTTACAGCACATGATAGTATAGATGACGATATTTGTGTAGTGTATATATTGGTAAGCAGCTACTAGAGAGAAGAAGGGTTTCAGTTTTAGGTAAGAGAACTGAAGGAGATGGTGATTAGAGAGAGAGAGAGAGAGAAAGAGAGTATGTAGTGAAGAAAGTCAACAAACACTTGCGGCTAGGCTAATGATTATACGTGGAGGAGAGTGGATGGAGTTTATAATACTAGTAATCATAATAATAAAGCACAAAACACAAAGCTAGATAAAAGGATGATCGATGATAATAATAAATTATTGTACTTTAAGCTTCTGCAGTAGGGGGATTCTTTTTAGCGAGATTGTGCTTATTGTTGTGCATCCAAACCTTGAGCACTCTTCGCTTGACCCCAATCTCTTGGCAGAACTGTTGCACCACGGACTCTTCTTGTTTCTGGATTTTCCATCCAACCCTCTCAGCAAAGTTGAGCATTTTCTCCTTCTGCTCCTGGGTGAACTTTGTCCTGAACCTTTTCTTCACTAGCTGGGAGGATCTAGGCTGCACCATTCCTCCACCGTCTTCTTGTTCATCAGACTCTGAAGGGAGGTGACCAATGCTGTAGGGCATTATCATCTGGTGTGGTGGGACGCTTCTAGAAGGAAGGATGTTACCTGTAGGGTAGCCAAGAGCCTCGGGAGGGAGGAGGTTCTTGTGAGGGCCCAGAATGAGTCTTCTTCTGTTGAAGGGGTGGTAGTCACATGAAGACGGCTCACCCTCCACTTCCTTTCTGTGGAAGTTTCTGTGGCAATGGCAGGCCGAACAGTTCAGTGCCTCTATGGTGCCCTCTTCTCCACTCGGCATGAACTCGCCGCACCCATCAGTGGCATTCCCTCCCATGGCCGCTGCATGGTTCTTCAGGCATTCTCTGTACCGCACCACTTTCTTGTACCCATGATCCTCCTGATGCATAGTGGGTGTGCCGTTCGTAGGCGCGGTGGAGGAGATAATGTGGTTGTGGTTGTGGTGTGGAGGGTCATGGTGAATCATGAGACCATGACCGTGTCCATTACCGTGTCCCCCACCATACGTAGTGCTGTTTATTGGGATTGGGATTTCTCCTTCTTGACTCGAAAGTTCCATTCTCTCCTAGCTACCTGTCTGCTTCTTTAGGGTATAGTGTAGTGCTAAAATGATTGCAATTCTAAGTTTCACAAATCCTAATCCTTCAAAAGCTGGCTAGGAACAAATATGAAAATTATGGAGTGGTGTTGGAAGCAATTGAGTTGAGTAGCAGCACTATAGCACTACCACCACCGACCTCATTATCTTCAGGTGAATTAAGAAGAGAAAGTAAGAAAGCACAGACTCAGAAGTAGGGCACACAGGATATGGTCATGAGAAGACAACTTTTTAAGCAAACAAGACACTTTCCCACTCTGGGTATTTTCTAATTTCTATCTCTTGAAAAGGAGACAGAGAGAGAGAGAGAGAGAGTGGCGACAGACAAACTAACCGTCTCTATATCTCAGCCAGAAGATAATCAATGAAGACAGCTACAAACAAACCCTGTAGCTTTCTTCTTTTTTCTTTTTTTTTTATTTTTATAATTTCAGCCGGCTACAAAGTCAATTGGAGAAGAGGAAGAGGAAACTGACATGGATCAAACACCTTGTGTTGCAGACATGGTTGGTTAGAAGGAAAGAAAAGGATGATTTGATTTAGAGGGGAATCACAGTAATTAGAGTAATAGAAGTAAGCAAGAGGTGAAGAAGGAAGAGAGAGAAAGAGAGAAGGAAAGGGTGGAGAGTTTTGGCAGTGAAACACTTAACAGGAGGTGCTTATAGAGGTGGTGTGGGAGGACAAAAAGAAGAGGTCAAAAAAAGCAGATTTTAACAGACAAAGAGGGATGCAGAGTTGAGTATTTGGAGAGGGAGATTCAGATTAGAGACTCCCAAAAAAAAAAAAAAAGTGGGGTGCTTGCTTTGGCTTGCTTTGCTTGCACTATCAGCTATCGAGTTTACGCCATATAGAGGGGAGCAGTGTGTCAGATAGTGGTGAGGACAAAAGATGGCAGAGAGAGAGACAGACAGAGAACCTTTCTCAAATTGAATTAACTGAAAGAAACGTTTTTTCAAAGTAAATAACTTAAACTTTCCTTCTCTGTGCATCAGAAATGCTCTCTTCCAACATTAAGCAAACCCACTGAACTAAATAGCATTCATAATCCAATGGGGGACAAAGTTAGACATCACCATAAATATTTGCATCAAGTTCGTTAGGGAGTCATTAACTTCAAAACAGCATATAACTCTAAAGACTAGTATATTTCAGGTGAAGATGCACACTGGATTATTTGCTTCCCCTTTTTTAAGAATTCAATGCTTTTCAAATCTAAATGTCTCCATTCAAACTACCTATCTCTCTTCTCACGTGGGGTTAACGTTTTACTACAAACTAAACTTAAATGTGTTAGACGAGTAGAGCAGAAAATAATTAAAAACTATAAATTCTTCTCTGCGTGCGTGTGCCTCACTTAATACTATTATTTTTTTCTTAATTACAAAAGTAGATAACAGATGAGCATATTAATTATCTTATAGTAATTTCCCATGTCTTTGGACCATATAGAAACAACATTTACAGGAAAACATCAGAAATGAATTAACAGTGAAAACATTGAAAAGAAAATGCTTGGGTAGGAGTAGTGATGAAGGAGAAGTTTTGGTCATAATTAAAGTGGGTGACGAAGGCATGCAAAAGTTAAATGCAGTGGTAGGGTGAGTGAGCTGAGGTGTTAAATTAGGTTTTATTACTCCATTAATCTGTGGAAGATGTAAATAAAAGAAATGAATATTATTATTATTTGGTTTGGTTTGCTTGTCGTGGTGTTGTGTCAATAAATAGTTGGCTCAAGATGTCAATGATGTTCCTTTGGAATAGAAAGAGCATTGAATTCCATTCAGATATTTCACATGTGAGAGAGAAAGAGAGAAAGAGAGAAGCATTGGTAAATTGTTGTATTAGAGAGTGTTTTAGCAGAAGTAGAAAGAGTATAATAAAGTGAGATGAAAGATGAAAGAAGAAAGAGGTGATGAAAAAGGTTGACAGTGGTACGTCAGGGTTAGTCTGTAAAGCTGTTGTTGTTTACTACATTACAATACATACATACATATATATATATATTCTACTGGGAAGTAGGAAAAGGATTCTCCTTTTCATCATATATTTTTATTTGTTTATGAATCACTTTATTCTTTTATTATCCTTTCCTTTATTCCACTCTCCACACCACATTTAAGGCTTTATCCATCTTTACAATTTGTTTTATCTATGTTGTCTCTTCTTCTGGTAATTCTCTTCTGCATGGATATTACTTTTCCTTTCTTGCTTTTCTTTCTACTTTCTGTCTCAAAGACAAAATTATTCTCTACTTCTTTCCCTTTTTCCAATTTCTTCACAGCTACGCCCACATATACATCTGTCATATCATCCACTTAAATACAAATGGATTATTATTATTATTATTATTAGATGGGTAAATGATAAACATTAGAAAGTTAGAAAGAGAAATGGTTATGGTGTTGGGTTGATGGGATGAAGGGTCCACATGAATAAATAGTGTTCATGACAGATGACAAAGCCTTGATCACAATTTTCAAGATGCTTCAGACCCCTCCAATACCCGTTTTTTCTTCTTCTCAACAACACTCAACACTATTCTTCCATAATCAAAATCTTATATCTCTAATTTAAAAACTAGAAGATGAACTTTATCATTATATTTACAAAAAATAGATTAAACTGGTGTGATTTAAGATATTTATTTGAAAAAAGAAATGAAAAGTGGACAGAAGAAACATTAATGGAGAGAGTAAAAGACATGTACTGTGAGGTGTGCAGAGCAGTTGTCCAATCCTCCAATTGCATCAGAGTCACCAATGAAGATTGCATTGCACGAGTGAGTACACACCTCAGCCTCAGCTAAGGAATTTATTCACTTTAATCTCTACCAATTTTCTTTTTTTACTAATGTTTTTCTTTAATTACCAGTACTGTTACTTTATAATTTCTTGCTTCAATCATAATATAGTTAAACAAGTTCTTTATTGCTCATGTCTTACTTCTTCTTCCTACATTAATACCTAAATCTCAGACAAACTTTTAGATTTTTCACATTAAATTTTGGTTAAATTATAAAAATTATTTATATTTACTTTTATGATTATAATTTCACAATTTTTGGTTATAAGTGAAAAAAAACACACATTGATATAAAGGTAATAAAATAAAATTTTTATTTTAATTTCTTTATGTCATTTTTTTAACCTGCACAAACATCTGTTTATATATTAATTATGATGTGATTACAATAAGTTTAAAAAGAAGCAGATATTAATATATATGATTTAAATAATTTCATTTATAATATTATACCTATTCATTCATAATACATATTTATGAATATTTTTTAATTGAATATAATATTATGAAATAATAGAATTTTGTTGGAAGATCTCGTTCTCTTCAACAAATTTGAAAAAATTTAACTAACCACATCTTCTGAGCACATTCAATTCTAAGAGTAGATACCTATTTAATGAAATTAATTATGTATAGCAAGTATGTGGTTGAAAATATAAATAAAACAAAAATAAAAATTACTTTTTACAAAACATTGGTTTGTCATAAAATATAAATCGAGTATATAAAGTGTAGTATGAAAACATGAAACTATTTTTAGTTAAAAAAATATTATTTAAAACATATGTATAAACAATTTCTTAAATTTATTAGCAATAAAATAAATTTTAGATTTAATAAAGTTTTAAATTCTTAAAAAATTTTGGACATTTGAATTTTATTAAAATGTTTTGTTCTATTAAATATTAAAAAATCTTAAATTTTTTAAATTACTATATGTCATTTAATTATCTCTACAGTTAATAAGGTGGGTTTTATATAAACAAATATATAAAATTGAGTTCTATTAAAACATTGTTTTTTATTAAATATGTAAAAAAATTATATTTTCAGTTATCGTTTCATTTTACTGTCAAGTGAAGTAAATTAATCATTTTATTTTTAGTCTTAAATGAAAAATCACAGTCCCTTACAAAAATAAAAATACAGGTCCTTAATTATTTTTATGAAAAATGATATATATTTTTAAAATTGAATACTAAAATTGAGTATTAAATATTAAATTTATGATAAATATTAAATATTCAATTTATGATAAAATTAAAACTTAATTGTATTTTTTTTCACATGAAAACTCATGAATGATAGTAATGATGTAAAATAACAATCACAATAATCTAGCCAATGAAAAAAATCCAACAGTCAATTAAAAATTATAAAAGCTCTGAACATAAAATAATTTCTTTAACCAAAAAATAATTAGAAATTAAAAATATTGTGGATAGAAAAAATTCTTTAAAAGAAATTCAATTAAAAATAGTTAAATTTAAATTAATTCAAAACTTAATTCAATCTAAATTCTAATTAAATAATCACATATCCACTTGCCTCATCCTACAATCACAAACGAAAAGCTACAATTAAACAAATTAATATGTTTGAAAATATAAGTGAATTATATGGATATAGAATAAAACCAAACAATTAATAATATTACAAAAAAAATAAGCATAATGTAATTCTGTGATTAATTTTTATTGGTGTTTAGGATTATTATTATTATTGATTGTGAAGGAATTTTAGACTAATCACATAATGACACGTAGATGGTGTTAAAATGTTGTCAAAAAAATGTTGTCAAAAAAATGTTGTTAAAGTATCATTATCCAATATCAAAACACATAGAAAGTGTTAAAATGTTGTAATAAAATGTTGTTAAAGTATCATTATCCAATGTCAAAGCATGATCTAAATTGTAACTTATACCAACGCGATTCATTACAAATAGGAAATTGAATAAAATTAAGACAACATGCATAATATATATCTAGATATCTTTCTTCATATCTTTTTTTGAAGTGATAATGTGGTCTATGTGGTTAGTACTTTTGAAATGTGTTGGATTAAAAAAGAAGTTTCATTATTCAAATCTGATAAGAGATGATAATAATAACTTATGTGTCTTGTGAAAGTTCGGGATATTCTCTTCTACAACTTGTGTCACTTAAGCTAATAAATATATTTTGATTAAGGAGACAAAGTCATTGAAATGACCAAACAACTTAAGGCACATACATATGATGATTTTTGTGATGAATTAACATACTAGTTTATACATTCAATTATGAATAGCATTTAATCTATTATGTTTTAAAACTAATAGAGGAAGGTTAGAGAAGATGAGGAAAAGAATAGTAAAAAGTAAGTACACATAGAACAGAGAAAAGGTGTTGCATTGAAACTATAAAAATGCATAGAAGAATATGTATGCGTTGTTACATCATGCATGATTTAAAGTTAGGTTAGTGTTGATTTCTGGTTTATTCTTTTCTTTTAGGAAGCCGACAAATGGAAGGAATATTATATAAAGAGTAGGAGGTGTTCGGAATGAAAAGTTGAAACCTTTTTCTGCTGCATTGTTGAATGTCCAAAGTAAACAAGAAAAGTAAGGAATTTTGGATGTAATTGAAAAGCAGATTATTCCGGGTCAACTAGATCCTCTTGATAGTATTTTGCAAGATGATGTTTCTTCTAATCATCCTATTCTGCACTCTATTTCCTAGATGCCTTGTTTTAGGAAACAAGTAGTACCTTTGTTAAGCCAATCATTTTCAATTAACGAATGAAATTACCGAAGTTGGCTTCGATTTGAGCGTTCCCTTTGGATGATTTGTTTTGTACATGCTTGTCATGATGAAGACAGCTTATAATAATTGCTTTCCATTTAAAGCTACAAACACATGTGTTTTAAATCATGCAGCAGTGTTTGCTCATTTCAAGTTTTTGTTTCTTTGTTTAGATTTATTTTATGTGTAGGTGGGTGGGGGGCTGGTGTTCTTTGAGGTTGCAGGTGTTCTTAAGCACACACATGAATGAATGAATGAATGATAGTTATTATTAATACCTAAACACTCAACAATGTGCATGTGTCTTGGCAAAAGACAGACACATGAGATGTTGCAGAGTGCAATGTATTGCTATCATATCATTCTTGCTACCTTCATACTCATGGACAACTTTTCTCTTTCAGTCTGTGTGTCATAACAGGAAAGGATCATTTTACACTCTTTCAAAAGCATATATGCACACTTCCAAACTCTTTTGCCTTGGTTCCTTATGTCTCAATTGTTCGTTCACAGACTAACCAATTTCTTTCCTTTCAAACTCAATCTGCCAGACTGGACTATCATTTTACCTCAGCCTCCACTCATTCTCTTTGTTTATCACATTCTTCTTTCATACTACTTTCAAATATAACAAGAAACATTAATCCCAGCCACGTCTCTATCACTGCTTATCATAGATTCTGTATTTATATGAATCAATGTGTTTCCTTTTGTTTTTAAAAACCACTGAAAAGCAAGGACTAGCCGTTGGGAACATTCCCACTGCTTTTAATTTTTGTCTGGAGTTAACAGAGTAAGACCACCCCACCACACTTTCTACGTGGCCAAGGCATAAGATTCAAAGCAACGCCATCTTCAAACAACACATATAAACTATTATTCTTAACATTATGACCAAAACCAAATCAACAAAACCCAACACTTTTCCTTGTACACGCCTCTTCTTTAATTTCTTCTCCAACCACCATCTTCCAGCTAACATGAAGGACAATCCCACGAACCAAATTCAATCAGAATAATATTGCCAAACAAATATCCTATCCATCTTCCTTATATAACTTTATCTGCTCATCCATACCATATTCCCTTCTTCTATTGTTGCCAAGTTATAAATAAACTGTTAATTTCTTCATTTCTTTTATACTTTGAATTATTACAAACAAGTCACAGTAGGTTGACCGATGATAAAGTTTTATGAAACCAAGAAGAAAATATATATATATTTTTGAGTTTTGATAGAAAAATTCAGCACAGATGATGTAAGGTCACGTTGAGTCATATCACGGTTGAACTTCTGTTTCTGGTAAAAGATCAACATGTGCATATATAGCTAAAGAAATGCTATGAAAATATTACCAGTGGGTGGGAACATATATAAAATTTGCCTGAATACATACATATAATGAATAGCAATTTTGGTAGAAGATGCAAAATGGGTAAGAAGGAGGAATATTGAAGTGTGGTACTAGTAGTATATCTGAAATTGGATGATTGGTTTTGAATTTGATTTGATTTTTGGCTTATGTATTGAATGAATATCTGGATAGAATTATCCTATCTAGATCTTAATGAATGATAAGGTGGAGAGGTGCATGAGAGAGACACTGACCATTTTGATTCAGTTGGGGGGACCATAAACCAATACTTGAACACTGTCATTATTATTGCATTTATGCTAAATGAAGAAAAACATGACCAGTGATTCATATGAAGTCATTTATTGAGAATGAACTAAAGACCATGACCATTCATTTGATATTTAAGGCTCTCTCTTTCCTTCAAACACAGGTAAGACACAACTAGGCTCACAAATCCATCTAGGTTACTCATTAATACATTATAAGTTCATTTGTCTTTTTCCTGTGAGTTCATGAATTTCTTACTGTGTTACTTATCGTGTCACGTATGTATCGGTGAATGCTGGTGTGCCTCAGCTATCTACATGTATATGTCAATTAAGTATTTTCAATCTCAAAAATGAGTCAATTACTTTCAAAAGAAGTTCTACGTGGTTGCCAGTATTCATCCTTTTAACGCTCAACATCCTCTGCTGTAAACATATATTTTTATACTTCAAAAGATCAAATTTTATTTCTCATCTTCAGCTTAGGTGTTATAACTATGCATTCAGACACCGTGTTTCTCACAAGTTTGATTTAATATGTTAAGAATAATCTTAGTACAAGTTTAAGTTCTAAAATAGATAAAAATAACAAAGTTAAATACTTTATAAGACAAAAAGTACTTGTAAACATATTGCTTTAAGAGTTTGAATTAGAAGTGATGTCTTTAACTTTATATATATATATATATATATATATATATATATATATATATATATATATATATATATATATATATATATATATATATATATATATAAAATTTCTTAAAATATTTCTTAACAAAAAAATATATCATTATTTATTAAAAATAATTTAAGTGTGAATCTAAATCTTACATTAAAAAAACAAATTAAAAGAAAAAAATTCATAAACTCATTGTATTAATTAGCACCGTAAATAAAACTGATTTTAATTCAAAAATTAACATCACCTTTAGTTCAAAGTCCAATGTTTTTTATTTATAAGTTCTAGTTGTTATATGATGCTTAAATTTGATTTAATTTCATTTATTAAAAATAATTTAAGTGTGACTCTAAGTTAGTTTCATGTTGAATAAAAATAATAAAATTAAATTCCTTATAAGCAAAATGATTCATAAACCAATTGAATTACGACTTAGGACTAAAAGTGAGCTTAATGTAAGAATTAGCATGACCTTTACGCAAATGTCTAATGCTTTTTATTTATGAATTTTTGTTTTTAAATGGTGTTTACTTTTTAATTTTTGTTCACACACACATATAATATATATATATATATATATAACAAGAGTTATATAAATTTTGTTTCAATTTAGTTTATTAAAAGTAATTTAAGTATGATTTTAAGTCAAATGTTAAAAATACAAAGTTAAATTCCTTATATGTATATGTGTGTGTAAAATATCGCTCATGAATTCTTTTATCTTAAAAGAAAAATCAACCCATCACAATCCATAACCTAATGCAATTAATTTGAGTTTTGTTTCTTGTATGATTAATTTTTTTATTTTTACTTTTATATTCATTTGAATTTGCAGTAAATATTAGATAGAAGAATATAATAAAATGATGATATAATGTATCTTTATTTTATTAGTTACTAAAACTGTTTTATAAACATTATTAAAATCTTAGTTTGGAATGAATTTGTAAGCGTTGTTGATATAGTAGGTGGTTAATGTAAATTGTCTTGGAACCTATTAAATGATTATGAAACTATCAGTAATTTTAAGTTTGTAGTAGTTGAACATGATTAAAGGCATCTCTTTCCCGTGAACGAAAGGCTTAGTTTAGACATAGAAATACATGATGTGAAAGTATGTCTTGCTAGGTAAAATGGGTATTCTAAAAGGTTTAAAATGAAAAATAAAAAGAAAAATTATTCTTTAACACGTCTAAATCTTTTATATTAATTACACATTACTTTTACTTATTTTTTTCTTTTTTAAAAAAATACAAAACTTTATATATAATTATAATTATTTTATAGTTAAAAAATGTTTTACCTTACCATTATTTAAATAAAAATAAAAAGATAGTAGGAATGGAAGTGAGAGGGACGTACGCATGCGAAAGGTGGCATCATCATCATCATCTCTCTCTCTCTCTCTGCATTCCATGAACTTTTTCATTCAAGTGTGCTTCTTCCATGGTCCCACCACCCTCCTTCTCCTTCACCTATTTTGCTTTTTACTACTTTCTAATCAATGTTAGCTTCTTCATTTTGTTTTCATTCCCACACACTCCCAACAGAAACAGCCTTTGCATGCATCTTATTTTCAATCAAACATGTTATAATTGCAACCTTAAACGACGTTGAAGAATAATGAGAAAGGGAAGCCATGGAAGAGCCGGTGTGCAATAAGTAGGAATTAGAAAGAGCAGAGCTGACTTTTTTGGAGTTGATTAAATTGCGTTGTTGCAGAAAAAGTGGGTTGGTGGTGCAGTAGGTGCAATAAATAAAGAAAATACAAAATCCAATTCCCTATGAACGTGGGTGTATTGAATGGTTTTTGTGTGGATTTGGCAGAAATGAAAAGACAGTGTTGTGTAGCATAGTAATGTTACCATAAGGGGAATCTAATGTCATGCAATCATGCATATTTACTTGAAAGCTGTGAACTCAAAGTCTTATGCTATGGTTGATGGATGTGGCGTGTAAGAAAACTTCTCAGTCTCAGACAACCAAAACAAAGTACACATATATCTGTTTAATATGCAAACCTCTTTTTGCTTCCTTTCATCTGCACCATCTGCAACTGCATATATCAATCTCCTGCATCACCACTTAAAACATACAAAATAAACTTACAACAGAATGCATGCTGCTACTCGATTTTTGATAACATGTTATTTTGTATTGAGGATTTATCTATCAAAAAATAACTTCACGCATACAAATCATGGCTTATTTTGTAGTACTCCTAGGCATGGACACTAACTCCGCGGTCATCTGAGCCATTGAATTTATATCTAATGGTTGTTAAAAATGATTGTGTAAGAAAATTAATTATGCAGATATGGTTCTGCAACGGCTGCAGAGCAATAATGGAACTCTATATATCACCTTCTTTCTTAGCTCTTATGCCTATGAACTGTAGCTACTGCCGAAATGAATTTCTGCTTAATAATAAGACTTTTACAAGTTCTGTTTCATACAGAGTAAAATCTTCCGCACATGCAAGTTGCAGCGTAAAATCAACAAAAAATAAATATGCCTAAACTTGTATGGCTGTTTCAAGACCTGCGGAATCTACAACAGAGTGAAGTTTGAAAAAGAAATCGTACTACTTAAATTTAACAGTATTATTTGCATGTGTGAATATGACTATTATGTAAAAAGTTCAGTGGTTTAAACCCATAAAAGAAATTGATTAAAATCCCTCTTTACTTAAAGTTTTAGACTATGTTTACTTTAAAGGAAAAATTTGGAGAGAGTGAGAGGATGAATGTAAGAAAATTTGACAGTAAATTAATTGTTGTTTATTTGAGTGGATTTGATTGTGAATACGAGTGAATTTGAAAATAAAAATTCTTAAAATATAACAGATAAAAAAAATATTTTAATTGATAAAAATTGAATTACTAAAATACCCTTAATAGAAAATAATATGAAATAATATTAATATTATATATAATTGTAAAAATTATTATAAAAAATGAAAAAAGTAAAAATTAATTTTTAAAATTCTATTATCATTGTTATTATCATCATCATTATTGTTATTATTATTATTCTATAAGAAAAAAATATGAAAAATATAAAATACAGCAAGAACAAATATGTTAAGTTCATTCTAATTCCATGCAAATCATTTCATATATTCGATAATTGAAAACATGAAGGATCCCCCAATTTGTTTCTTTTCTTTCCTCGCCAATATTTGCATGTGAACACAAATAATCTTTCTTTTCCATTTGTGCTAATTCAAGACAAAAAATTCCTGTCAAGTGAACATGTCCTTAAGGATTTCATAAGTTAAAATCAGTTTTGTGGTAATTTGCGTGTTTTATTTATAGGTACAAAGATAAAGATATAATATAATTATATATAAGATTTTTTTTTTCAATAACATTTAAAGGATTTAGGTTCAATTATTGAGTCTATAAATTTTAGGTCACTTCTACACATTTAATATCTATATATTAGAGTATCGTATGACTGGATACACAATTCTTCAATCTTTTGAGATAAAAAATTGTTATAATTTGTCCGTCATATTTTTTTATTAGGTAGGAACTTTACTTTTTCTCACGCTAGGTAAGTTTCTCTCTTTTGAATAATTGTTATAATCTCAAAACGTCTAATAATTTATAACTTGGTTTATTTAATTTAAAAAATAAACAATTTTTTTTGTTTTGTTTTCGTTTACCAATAACAATTCCAACTCGTGCTGAATTAGTTGGTTTAAATGAGCGTTTCAGTTCCCAAACTAGTTTGAGATTTCTTTTGTATCATATTTTTCAGAATTGATAATTTTTAAGCCCTTAACAACAAGAAAAATAATACAAATGACAAAGTATTTATAAATGACAAATTTATAATTCGCGATCAATAATTTTCTTTGGCCATTAATGAATAACCAGATGAAATTTACTTACCGTATGTCAGTGCAGAAAAAATAATTGGGAATCGAGTATATATATATATATATATATATATAGAGAGAGACTTATCTCGACTTTTCGACTTTGATACAAGAAGCTTAAATAAACCAAGGAGCCGAGCTGGTATTGCTCAGAAAATACTGGAACTAAATAGTATTGCTCTTCCCTGAGTTTATTTCAAAACATGTAGGAGTAACGAAGTGGTGTTTCCCCGTAATTGTCATACATTTGTGTCTGCTTTTGAAGAAACTTCTAATCATTGGCGTGAGATAGCATCAGCTATTAAACCATGTTTTTTTTGACGAAATTAATCTTCAAAGAACCCAATTCCTAATATCAATCAATGACAAATTACTGGTGCACACAAGCAATTTCTGAGGCTGGTTTTCCAGCAATTTGCAGTTCAGCATCTTGTTTTGGTATGTAGCAGTGTAGATATACCGAAAAAGAATAATGTTTTGTAGTAAACAAACTAACATCGAAAAAGTAGCGACAGGTCAAATATTACAACAAAAATTTTCATATTAAAAAATTTAATGTCAACTAGATTCCAAAGTTATTGTTAAAACACAGTGATGGAAGTGGGAGTCTCGCAGTTCTTGGTTCTCCCATACATCCACATATAAAAATCAAATGGGTTTTCAGAGTGTGGTGATTCTGAAAAATAACTTCTATTGTTTGCTAATTGATTGTTATATTTCAAGTTGGACAATTTATCTTGCCCGTAATATAAATATTGTTCATTTTTTTTTGCGCACCCAAATTCAATAGAGTATGAAGTTGATAATCACATTATACGAATCAACTGCTGACATGTTGTATTGACATGATTTACAGTTTTGCTTGAAACAAAACTCCCAAATTTTGCCTATGTATGCGTAATGTGTTACGTGGAATTTATCACCAAAACATATATTTGCAAATACCATGTTCTGTGTGAACTTGATATTCAGTCCCCTTTTACGGGGACATAGAGAGAAAATGTACAAGAACATACACCTAACGACCAAAATGTCTAAAATGTACAAGAACATACACCTAACAACCAAAATGTCTACCTTTTTGTTAGGATTTATGTACAAGGGGAGAGTCTAACTAAAAAAGCTGATTTATTAAGAAAGAGTGCCTCAAGCTTTAAGAATGATCTCAAGTGACTCATTTTATTCGATACGAGACTCGTCATATCGTCACCTCACCCCTTTGGGGACAAACTTTCACCCTATTGACGACTAGAGTCACTTGTCAGTATTAGGTTTAAACCTTAATCAATCTATTTGTACTCTCTTTCGTAGTCTAACTCACAATGAAAACACCAATAGTTATGACTCAAACCAAGAGGCGAGCTAACTCAAAAGACTAATGTATTAGGTGGAAGGGTCTTGAGACTCCAATATCAAGTCAAAACAGTTTATCTTACTTAAAAGTGAGACTCCTACACTATCATCAGAAAAGGTCGGGAAAGTGCGAGCTAGATCAAGATGAACACAGAAATAAGGTTCCCCCTCTTTCTTTTGCTGATTTACTGTAATTGGTTTTGTATTGCATCATATTTCTTTAGCTCTGCTGTTGAATTCTCCACACGATTAATTGATCAAGATGAGCGTGTCAAGAACAAACTCAGATACACTCTTTCTAACACACTATTATCAGATACAATTCATTGATAAGAATCATAAGTGAGACTCCTAAAAGTGAGAACAACCAAATTTTGCATTTTCCAATAGATTTTAACTAATAATAAAGTGTGTTAGTGACATTTCTATTCTGTTATAAATGTTTTTTTTTTTTGTTTTCGAAACAGAGGAGGCTAGAGTTAAGCAACCAATTCAACAACCCGAACCAAAACACTACTCATACAGTTCAGTTTTCTTCCACAGTCGCGAGAGGGAATTTCACATATCTTGTGAAACCTCAAATTTGGTCCCTAAAATTGGCATCAATCCAGTCCTGGACATTACTGAAGGTAAATTCAATCCCAAAACTATTGATCAATTTTATTTCCTAATAAGTCAGGGAGTAAATCGACTCAAAGTTAGCAGATGTTGCTGGAAATATGAATATAACAAATTAAGGGATGGTTGAGACGTAAAGGAATAAATTTTATGTCTGCTGAAAAAGGCAGAGCCATTGAGGCACATACAGGCAAAAGCAGGAATGCGATAGAAAAAAAAATGGTATATTGCAATGTCAAATATGCAAGAAGACATAAACTGTAGCCATACAAGACATGCTGAGAGGCAAAGAAGGCAACATAGTCTGAAATTTATACATTCAGTGAAGGCTGCGAGAACATGGATGAAGACAAAGCTTATTATGAAAGAGGGAAAGCGACGATGGAATCCAATAGTTGAGATTAGTGGTGGTTCTCCGCTTTCACCTACAAGAGGACAGAAGACGACAAATCATGTTTCAATAAACAGTGATAGTGAGTGGATAATTAGTGAACTGAATAGGAATACGAGAAATACGAGGAAAACCCTAAGAAGAAGAAGAAGAAGAAGATAGTACGTGAACATGAGAATCGGCATTAAGGCGATCGTAGACTTGTTCGCCGACGAGATAGAAGCCAAATGCGACGAGGGCGATGCCAAGGCCAGGGGTGGCGTGCCGGAACTGATTGGTGAGCATGGGATGCTTCCTCCACGCATCCCTTCTTCTGAAGAACTCTGCCGTGTGTTTTCCCGATCCCATTTCCTCTTCCAATTCGATTCTCTCACTCTCTCTCTCCCTTTTCTTTCTTTTCATCCTTATTGGGCTCTCCTCAACCCAGGCCCAGACTCAGACCCAGACCCAGACCCAGACCCATTATTCTTCTTTCTAATACACTTTTATGGCCATTTCTTTCCGCACCCATATGATGGTGGTTAAAAGGCTCCCCTGTGCTGCCAACCACCCTTTTAATCTTTTATGGGGTGGGAAAAGGAAATTTCTTTTTTTACTCATTAAAATTTAGAGAATAGAAATGGGCCTCTAGTTTTGCGGTGGATGAAGCACATGAAGAAATAATAACGTTTGGTTGGTGGTGGGAGGAACAGTAAGGAAGAGTGGCAGTGAGTCAGAGATGGCCGCCTTTACACTTCCTTTTCATCTTCGTCTCTGTTCTTCTTCTTCCTCGTCTTCTTCGTCTCTATCATTTCCACCGCTGATTCACAGACTCCCAAACACAGGCAAGTCTCTGAATGCCTTCCCCTTTTCTTTCCCTGTTCATCTTTGCTTCCTGCTTCACTCTTGCTTCTTTCATACTCATCAGCTGCTCCTACTACTCAAATCTGTTCAAAGAGAAATGCAAAACCAAGCCTCATTTCCTGCTCTGCTCAGTCTCAACCTCAACCTCTGCAAGTCAGTGCTTGGATTCAACTTCCACCATTATATTATATGAATGAATTAACGTTGTCAATGTGTTATGTAGGAGCAGACGGTGGAGTCTGGTGGTGATGTCGTGAGAGAAAGAAGTGTGTCGGTTGTCCTGTTGGCCGGAGGGCAGGGCAAGAGGATGGGAGTCGGTTCTCCTTCTTCCTAAATTCATTCATCTATCAATCCCATTTTTACATCCTTCCCACTTTTCTTCAATTTTTTTCTAATTTATTTAATTTCATTCTATTTCTTTCCTATGACAGGCTATCATACCAAAGCAGTATCTTCCTCTTTTCGGTCAACCTATTGCTCTGTTTAGGTAATCCTATCCGATCTTTATGTTTTATGCCATATGGCTTCAATTCTGTATTTCAGCAATCATTACATAATACATAACTCATGCGAACCATATATTATTGCATTCTGCGTACCTTCATCAACAATGCATAAACAAGTCTACCCTACTAGTGCGGATATTTTACTCTGTTCTTACAGATGCTTTTATATCATCTTTTATTTCTTTTTGATACACTGAGGTCCGGATATTCCAATCCTTTGCAGTTTCCACACTTTTTTTCACATGTTTGAAGTGAAAGAAGTCGTTGTGGTTTGTGATCCTTCGTACAGAGACGTTTTTGAAGGTTACCCCCACCTTTAGCTTTGGTTTCTTTTGCAAAACATGTACTTCTTGGTTATTAATACTCTTTTTTCCTCAGATGCGAAGGGAAATTATGAAGCGGAACTCAAATTTGCACTGCCTGGAAAAGAAAGACAGGATTCCGTTTACAATGGCCTTCAGGAATGTGCCGTTTTTAAAATCACAACGATGGGTTATTTTCAAGCTTTTTGCTGTCATTTCATTAGTTTAATTCTGCTTACGTTTTACTTTTTTTCTTCCCAAATAATGATTATTAGTTGGGAATGAGTAACCTGAAATCAGCGCCCTCCCTCCCCTGATAAAAAGGAAAAACAATCTGAAATGTGGTTGGACAACCAAGATTTTGCTGGCTAAGAAAGCCGTTTTCTTGGAAATCTTTCGAGATAACTATATAGTTTTTTCTTGCAATTCTAGGTCGAAAAAACTAGTTAACTCGCTGCTAAAATCTTTTCTGGATAAATTTGAGCAGGGACGGAACTATATTGAATGAAATTAATGAGAGGGGATATCGCCCATCTAATGCAGAAAAAGTTTTCAATACATGCAGTAATGTTATATATTTGCCGCCCTTGTAAATTCTCATCTTGTATCCCTTTTTACTGATATACAATAGTAAATCTTTTACTCCTTTTACTGATATACGTGGTACTTTTAGATTTGTAATTAATGCCAGTTTCTGTGTATTTTTTTATATACTATGCCTGGTCAAAACTTAGAAACATAAAATAAATTTATCTCTTAAAAATGTTTATTCCTGCTATATAAGAAGCTGGTTGACGAAATATCAAATACTGTATTCTATTTAGTCTTTTACTTCAGTTTCAAGTTTGTCTTTTCTCAAACTCTACTATCTTTTCAACCTTCAAAAAACTTACAGGTTAATAGTAAAGTTAAGCGACATGTTTTCTTTATTAACTTGTGCTTACAGTGAGTGTTTTCTTTTTTTATTTCTTTCTTTAAATACTGCATCATTTTCTCATATTAACATTTAACTTCTTTTTGAAATGTTTTCTCATAGGATCTTATTTTTTTCACATTTATATTTGATTTGGTCATTTATGTAGTTGAATCCTGTTTAGTTCTAATGTATCTTCACACTTTATAATTATGGTTTGCTACTTTGTTTTACCAGGGAGTTGAAATGTTGAATTATTGTTAAGAATATCATGCTATGCATATATGTCATTAATAAGCTTCTTAATATTACTTTTTATAGTAGGCAGACTCTTATGAGTTGATTCTACTGGAGCTTACATACGCTTTCAAGTTTGACAACCTTGTGTGGTATCATTGAGTTGTTGATACCCTAATTAAATTATTAGATGTTCTTTTTTATTTTTGCAGGCTGTTGATCCGAGCTCTGAGCTTGTTTGCATTCACGATTCTGCAAGACCTTTGGTGTTATCAAGCGATGTGAGAAAGGTCTGGATCGAATACATTCTTGCACAAATTTAATATGGCTTTTGATTTTTTTTTCTTGAAGTTACATATTTATTAAGGATATTTAACAATATTACATTAGTTTGGTGTGTGAGATACAGAAGAGTTCATGTCCTCAAGTTGTTATTTAGTCAGGAAAAATTCAATTTTATGTTAATGTTATTGTCAGGGATGCACAAACACTTTAAAATAGTATGCTATGTTGATCAAATTCAAGCATGTATCCATATTGGGACATCTCACGGACACTTCAAATAGTCCTAGCCAGGCTGCATTTTATAATTTATTGTTACTTTTAAACCTATAAGTGAATACTACAAATTGGAATTATTGTATAATTTGGTGGATTGTAACACATTTTTTTTGTTAATTTTGCATTGATTTGAGACATTGTATTCTAGTCATATTTGACATTTGTTATATTGCTGTGTTTGAATTGTATCATATCTGCATCCTGTGCTGTATATTCACCTCCTAGGTTGATGTTAGTGATTTAAATGGAACAAACAGAAGCTGAAAAGAACTCTGGGTTGTTATTAACTCCACAATCACACTAGAGTCCACAGTTCATGTAGAAACCTTCATGCTATTTGGATCCACATGGTATCGATATGTATCTGTACTATTTTACTTGATTTAAATAGTTTGTGTTTTTGGTCGGGTATTTTTCAAATTCTTCTGAATGCTTATTAGTTAACCTACCCACCCCTCCCTTGTCTTTGGGGTTCTCTCTCGATTTACAATTCAACGCATGACCTAAGAGGATGCTTATATTACACCTTCGTATTCTGTTTTAGGTCCTTACAGATGGATTATTGAATGGAGCTGCGGTTCTTGGTGTCCCTGTGAAGGCTACAATCAAAGAGGTATTTACTATTTATTGGTATGCGAATGTCAATTTCCTCAATTGGTTTAAGTGGTTGATGAATTTTCTTTTCTATAAAAGTAAACTTTTCATATCCCCCAATTTCAAATCCAAATGTGATAAGCAACTTTATGCAAGAATCCGCAGCTGTGTGTTTCCTTTGAGTCTTAATATCTTATTACCGTTAATCAAGGTTGACTACATTTTCTGTTATGAATTTGAACAACTAGCATTATCTTCAAGTCTTGATTTTTTTTCTTTTGTATTTCCTCTCAATCCCTCTTACCTAAGTGTGTATGGTAAACAAAGATGTAGGTTAATGAAGATAAATTGTCTTCCTTTCAAGTAAAGTATTTGTTTGTCTTTTTTTGTGGCTATATTCCCCTTTTCCTTGCTTGTTGAAAATGTTTTATTTCATTTTTGTTATGGCTTCTGATAATCCACAAGCTTAATTTTTATATTTCTCCTAAATTGCTTTTATATGTAATTTTAGGATCACATTTGCGTATAGGTGAAAGTGTGTTGTTTCCCTCACGTTTATGTAGCTACGGCTCAACTATGGACAGTTTTTACTTCAGCTTGTTTTGTGTTTATACTTGATAGAAGTAGCAATAACTACATGAAATTTGTGCAACAAGAATGTCTTCTTTTTTAGATTGAAATTGTTATACTGAATAGCTAATATATGCATGAATATAGTCCCTTTAATCTGATTGATGTGTAAAGGTACTGATGTTTGTCTTGCAATCATTTTGTAGGCAAACAGTGAATCATTTGTAGTTAAAACGTTGGACAGAAAAACGCTATGGGAGATGCAGACCCCACAGGTCAATAATAATATATATATCCCATCTTTCTCTGAGAACTTGGTCAATTACTTAGATGCAGTCCATTTTTACAGGTTATTAAGCCTGAGTTGCTGAGGAAAGGGTTTGAGCTTGTAAACAGGTAGTTTCTCATTCTTAAGCTCAATTTAGTTTAAACTATTTATAAGCATTATCTTATTATTATTATTATTATGTTATGTACGATATCAAAGGATGAAGTATAATGTCGTAGTGTCATATTTTACATGGGCCGGAGTGCTATGCAAGCACTAGTTTGATAATTGGATCAGAAACCCACCACTAACTTGGAAATGAAGTTACAAGTATATATTATTTAGTTTTATTAATTGCATCAACGTTTAGAAGATGCAGTGTTTTTCAGAATCTAACTTGAATTTTATGCGCAATCTTGCTTGCAGAGAAGGTCTTGAAGTTACCGATGATGTGTCAATTGTTGAGCACCTTAAGCATCCTGTTTATATCACTGAAGGATCTTATACCAACATTAAGGTAGGCAATCATCTCCCTATTTCTACCCGGTTAGAATTTGGAACCTTGATTATTGAATAGCCATTTATCAATTGAAACCATACAAAGCCTTGTATTGTAGCTCACGTCATATGCTGCCATAAGATGTGATATGTAGCCGGCCCTCACTTTAGCCTGACTAAACCCAACAAATAATTCAAACTCAAACGAATTGAAGCCGGAGAATTTGGCCTTTTTCATAACCTATCTTGGGTCGGGTTATGAATAATAGAAGTCGGCTTGGTGGACCAATTTTAGGATATTTCTATTTGAATTCTACAAAATTCTAGCTCACCTTCCATTCATTCCGGAATGGACTTTCTGGACCCATTTTAGAATTTCTAGGTGATGCCTAAGAATTTTAGGGGTATGCAGAAAAAAAAGGCCCCAGTTTTATCTAGTTAGGTTTTTATCTCGTTAACAACATATTAGGCTTAAAAGAAAAAACACTTTCTTCTATATAACTTACTTACGCTTAGCATTGCCAATAAAATAGTTACTCTTGCACTTTATCTTAACTTAAGTTACAAAATATATAAACTGATGCGAACTGTTTTGCAGGTTACTACGCCTGATGACATGTTACTGGCTGAGAGAATATTGAATATTGATTCCGAAGAAAGTATAGTTTTGCCAATTCACCTTTGAAGGGAGATCATCGATTAACTTTTTTTTTTTTTTAATTATAGATTGATTACTTTTGATTCCGCTAGGTGGATGCCAAGTGTTCCTGCATGGTAGCCAAAATCCTCTTCAAATTGTAACGATCATACGTGACATGGTCTTGTTTATCATGACTTTCTGATTTTTGCAATAGATATTTTTGTAATAAAAGTTGTCTGAAAACAGTAACAAGGTGGTTTCTCAAGATGTGGGTTAAAATTTATCTGCAGTATTTTGTACAAGTTCTTTAAGGTAGACTATGAACTAATGTTAAAACTGGGGATAATAGAAAAGATGATAACGAATGAAGGCATAATTTTGGAAGAGAAGATATCTATTTATAAAGAATTTTGACCTACGCTTTTCTAAAAAGCAAGTGACATAAAAGACTTGGACTTTTATTGTACACGCAGGAAGAAAGATTGAAAAGATAATGAATGGAAAGAAATGTAGAAAGCCCAAACATGGTCTACCACTTCTATTGCTCATTCTCAAAGTTTTGATATGAAAACTTTTTTAAAGTAAGAAGATTAAGTTACGTGGGACTTGTCTTGAAAAAGACTAAAAAATGTATAACAATTTTTTTGGAGTCATTAATTAAGCATCTTGCCAAAAGTTTTCGTTTGAAGTGATAATAGTTGTAAACTTTAAATTCTTAAGATTGGAAAAGTTCTTGGTACTATTCAAGAAAAAAACCAAGAAGCTAAAACAATAAGTTTTTACCAATGTTAAAATTATGAGTTTAATTGTTATGCATTAGAAAATATTTCATTAAAAATTTTAAATTTAAATTTTTTATTATCTACAGTAATTTGACAATTAATAGCGTCATCATTTGCATTAGAAAGTTACTATAATTTGCCGTAGTAATTTTTTACAAGTATTTTTTTTTAAAAAAAAACTATCCATACTAAATATCTAACATCACCGATTGCCTTTTATTGTCAGACAACAATATGCTTTGAAGAATAGTTTCGTAATTTTTTATAAAGTTTTTATAACAAATTAATTATATCAAAATGTTAGAAAAGAATTCTTAAACTATTATGAAGGATTTTACTTTTATCATGGTTGATCAAGGTCCAATTTTGCGGGAAGTATAAATAAGAATAATTTCAAAAGGCATTTTAAAAAGGATTCTGTCGATGAATATATACTATTATTTTTTTGTATTATTTGAAAATGATGAACATTTAAACTTAAGTTTTTATTTCTTTCAATATATACCTTTAATAAATAATTAATCTGATTCTGTATATATAAATATAGTTAAGTTAGTTCTGAATAATATAAATGTTAACTATGGAGAGCGGTTGAAGTAAGTTAGTCCAACAGCTGTAAAGCACGAAAATAATGAGGTGCTTTATTTAGTCTGATAGCTTTATATTGTGTTAATCACTACTTAATCAATCAATTAATCTGGTTTAAAAGGAAACCGAAAAGGTTTAAATTTCATCTTTATTACTTGTTTGATAAAGGATGAACAACATAACATTCCCATTTCACGCTCTCATCCTTCAAGAATGCTCAAAGAAAAAAAAGTTAAAAATCCTTTCTTTATCTTTTCCGCTCCCTTTTCTTTGTCTTACCACAGTCACCAAACAACGCAAAACTTGCTCCTCTGCGCGCTCTAACTGGGGTGCCACCTTTCACCTGCTCACAACAAAAACAAACACAGATGTTATCTTTGTTCTGTTTTTTCAGAAACTTGTTATTCAGAGCAACATAATATAATGAAGTTACCTTTATTACCCTTCTCTGCTTCGACTTATTCCAACATAAAAACCCACAACCACCAGCTCCTGACCCCGATTCATATCCCCTGCAGTAACCAACAGAATATAATGAATGCATAAATCAGATATAAAGCAGCATCTAAAATACTTAAGCATGTATGCTAACCACAAAATATACTAAAACCAATCCAAAGTGTCCAAAGGGTATCCCACTATTTACAAATAATAGTATTAGTAATTTTAGACATTTACCATTTAAATTCTACCTTCTATAAATTAACCACATACCAGTAGTTTTTCAAGGGAATAATTCAATGCAGTTTCCATTGAATTCATGCGTCATTTTTAACATGGTGTCAAGCATCTCACAACAGTGATGGATAGTATAATGCAAGGAATTCAACATGCAATATGCCAAGTTTCCAATTGTATTGTTTGTACAAGAGAGTGGGAATTGCAATATTGAAGAAAGAAAGACTTACGGATGGTCTTTTCCAGAAATTGTGGCTAAACTGGTATCATGCAATAAACTTGGGGACATGGGATAACGATCTGCCTTTCTACCAGTCTGGTCCTTCTGAGGGACCCTTCCATTTTTAAGGGTCAAAACTTTGAGTTCATTATTGGGTTCGTCTTCCCAATGCTGGTGAGAGGAAAATCTTGTTGACTCCATGGACTCCATTGGGTCTACACCATTCTGTGGCAGTACTTGATTCTTTTCAGGTCTCAAACGACTTAATGATCCCGGGGAACCTTTCTCTACGGCCTGTAACCAGGCAGTTTCCAGCCTCTGCTCACGAATGATGGATTCAATTCTATGCATTGGATTATCTTGTCTCCTCTCCTTCCCACCATTACCTTCACCCAAGATATCTGATGAAGCAGTCCTAGATTGAAGGTTTCTATCAAGTAAAGGAGGCAAACTAGAATAAGACTCCGTTCCATTCACATGACCCTGTCTTTGTTCCTTCTCACTAGCCACTATTGACTCTCCCTGCTTTACACCTGTTAGATTAACCTGGTTTTCACCTTCTCCATCTGCCAAGTGGATTATTCGGACCTCCACATTGCGCCTAAGAACCATTTCCATGGAGTTTGTGATGCTTCTTAAAAACCTCTCTGCCCGAACTTTAATATCTGCGTCACCAAAAGCAATATATGCTACCAAAACATCTGCAATGAAGATTATATTAGAGGAGGGAATTATGCATGATATAATAAATGTGTCATTCTAGTGAAAAGCAGCTTCTTGTGAAGATTCAAATGATCCATCGTACTAAAACATTGCTAAAATATCTTCAGAATATCCTAGAGGGTGAGAATGATGCATAATAGAATAAGATGAGTTGTGTTATTCTAGGGATACTTTTGTTCCTTATTTTAAAATTCTTTATGTCGTCCAAAATTAAACCTTTTTCTTAAGAAATCTGTCATATATTTTGTTATTTATTTGTTACCTCATTGGATTAGGATCAGGAATCTAGTACTCAACCTAATTCCTGGTATGGACAAGGGTTCGGGATAATAATTCTTTTCTGTGTTAATATCCTGCTATTCTGAATCTCTACTCCCCCTTTTTTTTTCTCCTTTACCTAAATCCAATAATTTCAACAAGCACACTGAAGAAATATCAACAGCAGCTTGATAAACCCTAAAAGATGGGAAAACTTCAATTTCGAGCAAAAGGTGTTATTAGCTTACCTTCTACTTCACATATGGACACAAGCTTTCCATGATGGTGCAGCAGCTGCCTCAATGTCTTAGAGTGGCACTTCTCAATACAATGCACCCAGATGTCACATAACTTCCCTGAATCTATGCACCTATACATTGTATTCCCCACCATAAGATCATCAGATGATACAACTGTAGAGCCATCATCTAAGACTGGGCTGTTTGACGGCTTCGATTTCAAGCTGAAACCTTCAATCTTTGATTCCTTTTGATGTTTGGAATCATCATCTACTGCCTTTTGCTGGGATCCAGAGAAAGGTGACTTTCGAGGAACATACTGAGGGTCTGATTTGTGCGTGCCAGAGGTAACATCTCGTGAAACACTTGATGGATCATCTTCAGTTGTCTTGCAGCTCTGCCTCCTACTGCTGCTTGACTGCGTGAGATCAGGAGAAGGTGTAGAACCAAGCTGCAAAAGAGTTGCTGTGAACCATGTACAACGTTCACTGGATGTTCTTAACTGTTTCTCAGCCTCAGAGAGAAGCTTCAAAGCATTTTTTAACCTCTCCAACTCAGATTCATTCACTGAGAATAAAAATACAAGTGTGCATTTCAATAATCATTAGATGATGATAGATTTTTCATCATAATATCAGAACATTATAACAAAAATCAAAAGGGACACAAAGCACCCAGGAAGTCCAGAAAAGAACCAGAAATATCAAAACTCAAATAGTTGTAGGTATCAGAGTAACAACTATCAAATCTTATGATTCATAATTGACACACTTTGGTCACCAACCAATTAGTATTTCAAGATAAATGTCAAAAGATTTTATGTATCTTATGATACATGGATGAATGTACACAATTTCGTATTATGATACAATACAACTATTCATATATTTTATTTTTTAAGCAATTCTCATAAAAATATGGTAGAAAGTAGTGTGAGCGAAAACAGGAACCGGAAGGAACACTTGGAAACTTATCCTATTTAATTATTCCACCTTTGTTGTCATTAAAACATTCAATGCATGTATTCCATTCAGCTGTTCAAACGTTCTATTTTCATTCCAGTAATAAAAACTTCACTAACTTGGACATAATTAATAGTTTTGCTTAGCTTGACCTCTTATAAAGTTGTTTTATCTATTTCTAGTTCAAGTTCTTTACGTTGAATACTATATAGATCTTACTATTTAATACAAAATTACAATTCACAACAAATAGCTTGGTGATTCATTATCTGAACCTCGATTTAACAACCTTGATCAAAGCCTACAGTCACAACCGAAAAACAGGATTTAGAAGCAGATCCAGACTCTTTTTCAGTTGACAAATGCATGTTCCAATAAATACAAAGCAAAAGAACATCTTAAAATAGAAATGAGAGAGCATAAACTATAAATCACATAATACACGTCCTTCTCTTGGTTTTCCATTGACGATTTAACTTGGACGATAAATCAGTAGTCTAAGCACAAGCATGATATCATTTTATCAAATGCAATATCCTTTGGCTATAGATGAAAGCTCATTAACTTATTGAACATTCTAAACTTTTGAATAGGAACGGGCATTCGCACTAAATAACACCGAAGTTATTTTATGTGTTTTAAGATGAATGACATATTTTGGTGAACATTAAGATAAATAAATATATAAGTGTTAACAAATCTAATTAGATATTGTACTCACAACTCCGTCCACCAAAGAATGAATCATCAGGTCTGGTGTCAACGACTGCATATGACCCAGCAATGATGTCCATGATAAGGCCAGCAAGTTGAGACATCAAAACCATTGGATCAACTCCAGAGTCCATCAGTTCTCTAGCTCTTTTCACTGTCTCTACAGTATCTGATGACATTGCCAACTCCAAAAGTTCCAACAATTTTTCATCTGAAACAACTCCCACCTGTTGCAGGTAATATTGAAAACAGCATTATGTTTCTACATAACCACTTACGCAAAAAAAAAAAAAAAAAAATTGTAAAGTTCAAAGCATTATTATAATTGTTGGGCGTATTTAAGATCCAAAAGGCTGTTTTTGCCTATTTCCTGGGACAGCTGTTAAAAATATGATAATCTCATAATTAGGTGTTTGAAAACATGAATATGCAAAAAATTAATAGTCGCAACAAACTCACAAGTTCATTGACAAGAGAAGTAGTAATTCTCTTCCCCAGCAAGCTAAGCTGTTCTAACATTGTTTCTGCATCTCGAAGCGATCCATCTGCATTCATAGCAATGAGGTCCAGTGCATCTGCTTCAACATCAAGGTTCTCTTGAGTAGATATTTTCCTCAACCTGGTCACAATATCCACATCTTTAATTTTATTAAAAAGGTACTTTTGGCAACGAGATTGTATTGTCCGTGGTACATTATCAAGATCAGATGTTATAAATATGAATACAACTCGCTGGGGTGGTTCTTCCAGGAACTTGAGAAATCCCAGCCACGTCTTTGAGGGTAACAAGTGACACTCATCAATAACCAAAACTGTATATTTTTGTGAGGCTGACGATGACTCAGTTGACAATCTTTTAAGGAGATATCTAGCCTTATCAATTCCTCTCTTATTGGTTCCATCAACTTCCAAAAGATCATTGCTCTTACCAGAAATGAGATTATTGCATTCCCTGCAGTAGCCACAAGGTTTATTCTCATCAGGACTTGCACAGTTCAAGGCAGCAGCAAATATCTTAGCGGTTGACGTTTTGCCAGTTCCACGGGGACCTTGAAACAGATAGACAGGAGCAATGCGTCCCCTGGAAACAGCATTGATAAGTGACTGAACAACAATATTCTGCCCAATCAGTTCACCAAAGAACATCGGCCTATACTTTTGGCTGAAACAGCGACTATTCTCTGGCGTGCCCTCCTCTTCTCCTTCCCCATTGAGAGCTACAATCTCCAATCCCTCTTGACTCCTACAACTAGATGACCACCTTCTTCCATCCAAGCGGCTCAATCCCTCAAGATCAAGCTCCCCAAAGTTCGTGGAAAGTTCATCATCACTCCTTCCGGTTCCCACAGACGACCCTTCTCTGGCATCACCACTGTTTGTGAGTAATGGAATGACACCTCGAGCACTCCTCTGAGAAAGTCTTCTCTTTTGAGATGCCGAAACCGATCTGCGGTGTCTGGGATAAATAGTTTGACTTCCACAGAGCATGCTACTCCCTTTCCTCCTCAAAGTGTCGGACAGTGAGGGAGAATAGCAACTCCCACACATCCCTTTATGTTTAGGAGTCCTCTTGGACCAATAGCAAGGAATTCCACAACCTTGGCGGCCAGGCAAATCCAAATGATCATCAATCTCATCATCTCCATCGCCATCATTCACGGAAGTGGTGGTGCCATCCCAGGATCCAAGGGTGCTGGGATAACGGTGACCGTACCGATTGTAAGAACTAGTTGACAATGCAGGGGTGCTATAAGAATAAGAAGAGTCCTCTTTTCCACTTCTTCTCAAAAACTTCGAGGAAGAGCGAGACCAGTTCTTTTGCCTGAGTTTGAGAAGCAAAGGGGAAGTCCCCGAAATCGGTCTCACGCCCTCAGAATTAGTGTAATCCTCGGTATCATCAGAGAACTCAACAGAGTCATCTCTGCTAAAAAATGGCAAAGAAGAATGCCCCTCGAGCATTGCCTTCGAAGAACTCACAAAATTTCTCCCTGGATTCGTTTGTCTATGCTGTTGATATTTTGCTAAAAAATCAAAATGAGGGTTATTTTTCTTACTCTTTTTCTTAACGGGGACAGTTCTTCTCGAAACAAGATTAGCATCCCCACATCTGAAAATAGAAGAACGAGTCCCACCACCGCCACCGGTACCACCAGCTGCCAGGTATGTATCACTCTTAGAGTCGCAACCATTGCGAGCATCACTCAAACTGTCTCTGTCTCTGTCCCCAAGAAGCGACGAAGACCCCCCATCATCACCATCATCGTCATCTTCTTCCTCGTTGTATTTCTCACTCGAAGATTTGTAGTTCTTCCAATTGTACAAGAACACCTTTTTCTCCCTCTCCTTCTCTTTCTCTTTGTCATTGTTGGCAAGTTGAGAGTTGGTGCTGAACCTTCTACTTCCACTGTCTCTGTTCCATGCAGCCACGGATCTTGATGAACTGAGCGGTGACTTCCACGAAGATGTGGTGCCGGGATCTCTGAGAACTCGAGCAGCCTTGCGTATTTGGGTGAGTTCCTTTTTCAAGTGAAGCTCAGACACCCGCATTTCTGACATCTTAGTCTTGTTGTTGTTGTTGTTCCTCTTCTTCAACCCACCGGCACCCACAAAGAATGACAAATGCCCATTTACCTATACTCACCCTATGCACTACCCATTTCAGAATGCAGAGTCGAGTATATGTTTACGGTATAAAAATCACAGCTTTGTGAGTGGGAAAAGAGAGGGAAGAAGCAGATCTGACAGATGACACAGTTGAGCGTGTGTGAAAACGAAATGGGGTGTCTTTTTTGGTTGACTGCTCCTCTCTTTCTCTCTCTCTTTTCTTTGCTTGTTCTGAGTGAGTATTTTTTTTCTCTTAATAATACGTTAGGGTTTCCTTTTTCTTTTGGCGCTCCGAGAAGTGAGAGTGTTGAATTGAAATGAATCTGTGAGTGTTTGTTTGTGTGTGGGAGGATTCAGTGGGTCGTTTGGTTGCTTTTGATGATCATCGAAAAAAGAACCAACAATTAACGTAACATAACGTGCGATGGGATCAAAATGAAAATAAAAATAGAAAATGGCCCCTACAAACACGGTGACACTCCCAACTCACATTTGGTGCTAACGAAGGAAATCATATAAACGAATTCAAAAAAAGATTCTTCCTTCCTAAAATGTCTTTTTTATCATCGCCTTGATTGATTCCTGTCTTGTTCCTCAAATTTTTGACTTTCTGTCCATCCTAATTCCACCCTTCTCTCTATTATTTCATTAACATCATATCCATAAACAATAACACCTTTTTATGACAAAATAACAACATTCCCTTTTTATTTCTCTCTTCTTAAAACTCAAATTTCATCTTTTTAATTATAGATCGCCCATAAAAACTCCAATTTCCTCTCACCATATTTTCAATTAATACCCATCTTCCCATAAATAAATAAAAGTTATAATACAATATAACTTGATTCTCTATTTCTCTGATCGAATCTTTGATTTGCCTATTCAAATAAAAACTACCATATTCAAATATTCAAGAGAGAATCATGTGAAATATCTCAAAATTTTCATTAGGAAACAAACGTAACCAAAGAAAGTATCTTGTTGGAACCTGTGGCTAATGAGGTCGATATTACTGGTTTGAATAATTTTGTTGTGGGCATTGAATTGTATTGGTGCAATAGGAAGGAATAGTGTTTGTAGAGTTTAGTTGCATCACCGTCCTAGATTGAGCACGCAGCTGTTATTGAATGCATGAGTTGATCTACGTCGGTTGAAGAAGCTACCTAATGATGTGAAATTCTTGTGACACTTTATGGTTTCTTTGTATTGCTTGCATTATACCACTGGGAGATACCTGCCAATACCAGCCTATCACCACCCACTCTTCTTATCATTATTCCACACAAACAATAAAAATTAGGCACCACACTTAGCCTCTAAAATAATTTGGCAAAACAGTGAGAATGACAGCTTCACACCAGAGGGTCCTCATGTATAGAATTAGCACTATAGTCTTTATCTCTCTGTCCACTAGTGCGACGACCCTACAAAAGTAGGCATGTGACTCATATAGATACCTTCCCTTGTAGTTTTCACTCTCCATTTCTTATTCTTAGTATTCTCTTTAACCACATAAACTTCCAACTTTCAGTCCAAGAAATTCTCCACGCAAAATCTCATCCCTCAATACATTTCAATTTTAAGTATAATATATATGTCTCACCTTCAAAACAATGAAAAAAGTGATCTCATTGTTTTATGATGTGATCTAATTCAGGTATTAACAGTATTAGTATTGTATGTTCTGGGAATTCTCCTTCTTATGTTTCCCTTGTTCTTGTAATAATCAAATCAGATTGATGTGAATCATTATCAGTAATGAAAAAAACAACATTCATTACTGTATTTTGCCATAATGAAATGGTTGGTGGATTTAATTTCACCCTCTGAACGTGCATGAGTTACCACTGACAGATCACACTGTACTGCTTACTGTTCACAAAAGTACGCTTTAGACATGTCACCTGTTGAATTCGACGACAAACAACTGCAGAATCAATCTTATTAGAGGTAACTGTCGTTTGATTTTATTTTAATAACGTGAAGAAAATAGTAACATGTTTTTTTTTTGATAAATTTCACTATTGATAAAGATGGTAATTGCAGAAGCTACCTTCACACTCCAAAAATGATGGGAAAGGGAGACAATGGTGCAGGTAAAGGGGTTGAATGCAGTAGGTGTGGCGCCATTAATTAGATGTTACTTTAGCAGCACAATGTTGTTGTCATTATTGGGAAGGTCTTAAAACATCCTTGAAAGAGGAAATTTAAGATGAAGTTAATAATTAGCAGCAGAAAGAGTTTTAGTTTGTGGGACATTATAGAATCAATTAGGGCAATTGCGATAGTTAGAGCATTGATTTTGGTCACATTCACTACGTAAGATCTTATCCAAGTAGTACACACAGATTACTCATTCATTTCTTCCATATCACATTCCGTGTCTACAACAGATATAGAAATTTATCATATTTTTTCCCAAACAAACAAAATTATTCATTCTGAAAATCATAATTATCATGTTTTTATGTCTCTTAAAGATTCGTGATTCACATAGTTTATGTCTCTTAAAGATTCGTGCTTCACATAGTAATCAATTAGTTGCTTTTACTATGTTCGTTTATTTGTTTTCTTATTTAATAAATAATTGAAGATTTTGATGTTGATTTTTTATTGTAGGATGTGTTATACTTTTTTCTTGTTATTGAATTTTGTTTTTAAATTTTAGAGTTAGTAGGTTTATTTTTAGGAAGATTTGATATTATGATTATTAAGTCCGAAAATATTTTTTAAAAGAGAAAAACTTTTAAGGGAATTTTGAAAAGAGTAAGTTATAGTCCAGAAAATGGATTTTTGAAATCAGCTCTTAAAAATAATTCTAAAAATATATTTTCTACTAAAAACAATATTTCATAATATATTTTTCACCTCCTTGCATATAACCAACGTCAAAACACAGTAAAAAATAAAGCTCATGCACAGTTCTAAATGATTTAACATGAACAAACTATTGAAGAGAGTTATGAGCAGAAAAATTGTTGTTGTTCACTCTGTCCCTATATTCAGAAAAGAGACCAGTTCTCATTCCCTTTCGAATGTTTTCATATTGTTAAGCATATTTTCATTTCATTTTTGTAAAAAGAATAAAAATATTCTAGCAAATTACACATCTTTTATATTTGAGCAGATTGTAGAATATTGAATAGTTTCTAAGAAGAATTACATTGATATACCAACTAATTTAGAATCAACCAGAAATTAGTAAACTAGTCGTAATGAACCTGATAAAATTACTTTCCAAAGCAAATCACATAATGTATGTTTATTTTAAACAATTCACATCTCCAACTTGTTTGGTCAATATAAACATAATGTTATTATTCTGATTTATCATTTGCTACATAAGTGAAATTAAGAAAAACAAAACGCAGTGAATTTCAATTTGGAATTTAAACTTAATAAATTTGTTACACACACTTATAGTTTAACTTCTACTTTTCATTTCTATAATTTTATCAAAATTGGTAATGAGAAACTAAATGATTTGCGACTATTATGGGTTGATGCTAACATCTTTTCGTGTGAGGTTTCTTGTTTTTTTTAGTATTGAAATTAATGTTGACTTTAGTTTTTTACAAATTTAATAATAATCAGAAGGAAAAAGATATAACGCAACCCTCCAATAAAAAATCAACATCAACATCATCAATTATTTTGTTATTAAAGTGGAGGTGAGTGTTTGTGATTTTTTCAGTTGGGACTACTGTAGGATGATATAGAAAAGGTTGGAGTGAGAGAGATGAAAGAGAAAGGGTAGAGATGAATAGTTGATGGGAGAGAGGTAACTAAGAGTTAGGGTTTCTGTTGAAGATAGAATTTGAATTTAAATTATTGTTGCACTTAGTTAGGAATAAGTTTTAAATATTTGAAGTTATTTCCTGTTTTTAAGTTGTTTCCTATTTTTAAGTATAAGCTGTTAATATTGTTTATACAAATGTAGCTCATTTGAGAAGGAAAATATGAATGAATGAGAGAATTATTTCCCATAATTGTTTCAACATGGTATATTCTGATCCTTTACTACTTTGTCTTTGTTGAGGGCCGACCGCCATGGCCACCAGCAACCCCTAAAAATCTCTTCTTTAACCTGTGTGTAATTTTGGGAACACCTGTATTCACTTTCGTACTGTTTTCAATCCCTAAATTCTCAATTTAGCCATGGATAACGCTTTCACCTCCTCACCATTTATCACTTCTTCTCCGTCCTCCAATATTATCATTGAGCAAGACAATTCTTCCTTTCCTATCACTGTTATTCTTGATAGGAGATCGAAACAAATCGGGTATCTCACTAGCACAGTGACGAAACCCTCCATTGATGACCCAACCTATGATAACTAGGAACCCCCGTTGATGCAGCGGTTTATCCGCCTTGAATCTGCCCATCAAATTTGGGATACAGCTCTCCGCAACAACGATCTTTCTCCAACGATCTTTCTCCATCACACAACATGGTTTTCCCTCTCTATATTGGACTCTCCCCTCTCCTCAAACTAATGTTGTGTATGAAGGTATCCTAGGATGTCCAGACCACGGTGATTTTTGGCTATGGTGTTAGACGTGGAAGGGTGTTTGCAGAAGTCATTAACACTTTGGACATGAGTGATATTCATGCCCTAACGTGAGGGGGAGTGTTGAAAATAGAATTTGAATTTAAATTATTGTTGCACTTAGTTAAGAATAAGTTTTAAATATTTAAAGTTGTTTTCTATTTTTAAGTTGTTTCCTATTTTTAAGTTGTTTCCTATTTTTAAGTATAAGCTGTTAATATTGCTTATATAAATGTACCTCATTTGAGAAGGAAAATATGAATGAATGAATGAGAGAATTATTTCCCATAATTGTTTTAACAGTTTCTTATTTATTTTTTAGTTTTGAGAATCAAAATTATTCAAATACTCTTGACCTTAAAATTTGAATCTATAAATATAAAAATATTTTTTTCTACTAAAACCTAGTAAAATATATCTACTGAATAAAAAAATTTACTCAAAATAGAAATATACATATATATATATATATATATATATATATATATATATATATATATATTAAAAAAAAAAATTAGAAAACTGGATTTACATGCACTGTTATCGAACAAATTATGATTCAAGCATATCGTGAAAAAGAAAAAAGATAAGTGCATAAGTTAATTCAATAATTTACTTCAATAAAGCTTTTGTATTTCGGTGGCTTCGTTTTTTACAAAAATTGCGTAAATGGTAATAATATTGGGTAGGGTAGGATGAGAATGCAGGTTGAGCATTTTATTCCGTTTAAACATGTTCCGTATTACCGTATTTTTTCATTTAATATTTCAATCTTAAGTTGATTTTCTTGTTTGTATTTAACATTAATTGTTAAATTCTTTTTATAGTTTAAACCATAATTTTTTATAAAATTTTTAACTTTGACATTGATGTGATAGTAATATTATGTTTACTTAATTTATTTCAATTTTATATTAATAATAGAATCACAAATTACAATAAAATATAAAACATTAAAATGAAATTATTATTACAACATCTATATAATTTTTTAAAATTTTATTTATGTTCATTAACTCGTAGGTATATGAGTCAATTAGTATTCAAGTTAAGCTAACAAAATTAACCTGCATTTATTATATGCAAAAGTAAAAAAAAAAATTCTCATCATTTTATACAAGATGATGAACTCGTTGGTTTTATTTTTGGGCATTTCTCCCTCACCTCCAACCAAATATGATATGTGCAAAAAAGGATAGTAAGTACCAACAAGAGAATGAAAGAATGTATAGATTTGGTTATAAGATTTCAATTGGCAAAGCCCATCAAAATTGATGAGACAAAGACAAATAGAGTACAGTAAATGCTAAAAGCTACTCATCACCATTAATTATTTCACCCATCTTCTTAAATGAAAATTAAAGAGTTTTCACTTTATAATCCCGTTTTTTTACTTATCTGATCTATCGAATTCATTGCCATAGCTTATGGCAACTTGATAAAGAGCACGCACACGAGAAGCTAGAACAATTGTTTTAACTTTCCATTAATGCATCAATGTTTCTTTTAGAAAAATATTACTAATTATCATCATGATCTATGATATTATTTGTTCTTGAAGAGAAGGTTTTTGATAAGAAGATTCTCAATACATCAAAGTGTCAAACTTATTACTTAGGTCTTATACTATTCATAAAAGTTGTAAAAAAGAATGTAACCTAGTAGGACTCAAACAAAATAAAGTTTTATAATATAACTCTTATTCTAGAGATAATCCAATAAATTATGTACTTTTATTAATAAGATTACAGGGATTTGAATCCCTTGTGCTGTTTGCTTGTAATTTGGTCCAAGGCCTTTCTTCGTAAGAAAAAAAAAGTATTGAAAGTAAACTTTAAGCATCAAACATGGACAGTTTCTTATTGCATTCTTTGCACTCCATAAATTATTCTAAATTGTGTAATTTAAAATATAAAGTTTGTACTTTGAAATGTGTGGATCAAAATATTTTTTGAATTTCTATAAATTTCTTCATGCATTTTATAAATTGTTATATTTCAAATTGTACAAAATTTATATTTTAATCTAAAATGTATTTTTTAATCTAAATTGTACATTCAAAAATATAAATTATTTGTGTGAAAATTGAATTATGTGCACGGAAAAATGAATTATGAAAGTGCAGGAGGAAATGAGCATGAACATGCGTCTTCTAAACATAACATAATAATTATGCAGGAAGAAATGAATTAGCCTGGGTTTATTTAAACAACTTTGGGAATTATGTAGGATTATATAGAATAAAATAACATAATAATTGTTAGCATTTGATAAACGAATACTCCACCGCACATTAATTTAAATGTTATCCGTAGTTGTAAACCTTTTGTACATTTTGATAATTGGAACAGCTTAAATTTTGCTTCAAATTTTTCTTTTCACACTATTAAAATTGGGAGCGGAATATCGGTTCCAAAACAAGCATTATAAGCATATTGTGACAACCTCGAATCGATATTCAAATTGTGTTCATTCTAGTATTCACCAAAAACGACACAAAAAGGAGTAAAAAAATTACTTCCTCCGTAGTGGTTGAATTCAAGCATGAAAACAATTTGAACCTTCTTGATTTAATCACAAGGGAACCTGCTAACAAGACTAGCCTCCAATAATGGGAAACAATATTTCGTTCTACATAACATCTTTGTCCTTTTGCTTTTCCTTCCTCAAAATGAGAGAAAATTAGACTAACAAAACTAAAAACCGGCTCAGGCAATATCAAAGCCCCTTTGTGGGCACTACCGATCTTGGAATTGAATTCCGTTGAAGCCACACTATGTAACCGTGGCTCCCACCACATTATAATGCAGAAGTAAATAATGTTATTAATCAAAATCAGAAACTGCATAATATATTTATATAATATCTTTTTTGTCAATGACTACTTAACACAATTCCCAAGAAGATTAGACAGTAGGAATGAACACAGTAGCAAAACTTGAAATTCCATCTGCATAGTCATTAAAGTGCACCATTGACTAGAACAGGAAGCAATTTTCACTGGTAAAAATGTTATCAAACATTCTAAATCTTGTCTGTTTAATTGCTGATGGGTCCAAAGGTTAGAGCTTTCAAACTCTAACCCTCTTGTTACTGCAGCTAGGGCACTTGTATTGCTTGATGTGCTCAGCCTTAGCGGGAGTGATTTTAACACATTTACCATGGAACCATCTTTCACACATATCACAACAGATCCAGAATTCATCAGTGCCATAATTATCACCGCAAGCACCACATGTTGCACCTTGTTCGTCATCTTCTTCTTCTTCCTCTCCACTATCATCCTCCTCTTTAGGTGGTGCAGACATCTTCATCCCCTTGGCTTGAGATTCAGACTGACGGGACTGTTAACAGGAAGCATCCAAAACAGGAGGACCGAAGTGACTTTCCACACAAGGGCAGCCATACAAACATAAATTAAGAAATGATTGAAAACTACATACCACCTTTCCACTTGATTTGAATTTGCTACCATTGTTGTGAGCAGCTGGTTGATCCTTTGATTGCTTAACACTTCCAGTCACAAGTTCGAAGATTGTTGGCAGATCATTTATCATCTGGAAAAGCCTTTTCCTGTAAATATCCGTTCGAACCAAAATTAGAAGAACCTTCAAAAATAATATCATATACGAACTTCAAACCAAGTTTCTCAAGATTTGTAGCAGTGTACTTTTTCTTCATGCGCTCCTTGAGTCTTTTTTTTTTTTTTTTCATTTTGTTTTACTCACCCTCCATATCCCAAAGGACCAAACTTTCCGTGAAAGATACATGATTTATCTCCCGACTCTGGTATTGAATTCACTCGGACTAACTTTCTACTCAGATATTACATTGAGTCACTGCCAACGTACAAAGACTAAAGGGACCAATGGGAGGCTCAAATATACCCAAGAATATAAGTAACTGACCTTAGTTCAAATATATAGAAAATATCTACAACTAATATATTGACTGCATCACAGTATTTCTCAACACGTAAGAGAATACTATTCAAATTTGTGTATTCTTAATTTCTTTCCCCAATAGCTAGAACCCTATAAATAATTTCAACAGCGTCCGTAAGATAACTCCCAAAGCTGTTCTTTGTCTTTTAACTTTAGTATTAGTGATACATTTCGTTTTTTATGATTTAAGCATCCATGTTCCTGCACAATTCACCAGTAAAAAGCTGCAGTATCCCTACCAACGATGGGGGACTTTCAAAAGTTTAAAGAAGCCACAAACAACTATTTTTGATTTATTCACATTGTTATTTTTAGTCCATGCTGTCATAATATTATTAAATGACGACCAGGCAAATAATTTGCCACATTATCATGTATACATCGAGATCTTTTACCGTGTCACCTTCCAAACCCACCATTGTATGGTAGTAGCCTCTTACCATGCTCCAAAGCCACTTTACATGCGGACCATAAGCACTTTCTATAAAATTTCAGTCAGTTCCTTCTCCCTCACCCTTAGAAAACCAATTTAACTAAACCACAAACCAACTTCGCACAATATTGATTCCACTGTCCAAGTACACAATCAACATGCGCTGCCACTCTAGAGCTCCTCCAACTACCAAAACCACAAGTAGGAACCCTCTCTGTATACACCATCAAAAGTGGACATGAATCCCCAAATTGCAAAACTAAAAACTCTGTCTTCTCCGGGTCTTTCCCAAACCCCCTTTTCCTAATTACACATTACTAAATCCATACAATTTTAACCACCATCCAATATACTGTTGTTTCGTTGGTTCTAATATACTGACCCCAAAGGAAATTTGGGTTATCGCCAATTGCTCACTTTCTTTCTTATGTCAACCTTTGATTCACTTTGGTTGGCTGTATTGACTGTTCAATCATCACTTACGCTTGACTTTGGTTTCTTGTGGCTTTGGTTTACAGTTATTCCTGTGGAATTTAAGGACCTTGGAGGCAATTTTGATCAGCAACAAGTTGACGACATGGGGTTTGGGAGATGAAGGCACAGAGGGGGAATAGGTCCTAGGGGTAGTTTGAAGGTTTGTGTAAGGGTGGATCATTTCCATGGTATTTGGATGCAATGCAGCAAGAAGCTTCAATAGTAGCATGGAGTATTGACAGAGGCAAATGGGAAGAAGGTGAGATTGGTTTTCTTTCCCATGCTTCTTAGTGTGAATTAGAGGAGGATGTGTTTGAAAACCCCTACCTAATTCTAATTTCTGTGTTGCGCTCAACTTCCTCCCTCTTTATTTTGCTTTGGCTTGCTTACTTTTGAGGTTAGTTTCGTTTGACTTGCCTACGGCAAAAAAAAAATATAAAATATAGTTTATCCTATATATTCACCAACAGTATATCACCAGACTCCAACGTTTCATACTTTACTATTAACAAGTATAAACTTCAATTAGAGTGTGAAGTTAAATGACAAGGAAAACGAAGAAAAGTTAAAACTGAAACTGGAGAGAGAAAATTAAAACATAAATCATGCCAATAAAACAGAAAAGGAAGTTCCTCTAGACAAATATTACAGATTTAACAAGTGATTATCTCTACAGTAAAAAAAGTTTTCAATATTAAAGAAACAGATAGTCACTGTACACAAAAGAGTTAAAGAGAGAACAGAGGCGATACATTTAGGCATAGACATGGTCAGTCAGTATCTAGCAGGGTGAGAAAAAAAAATGATTGAACATGCAATTTATAGACAAGTATAAACCTTAAATAGTGAGAAAGAATATGAACGGTCATGCCATTGGTTTCTTGACAAGATATACATGAAGAAAACCAGTATTTTGGTCTCTCAACATACTCTTTACAATGATAAAAAACTTTCAAACTCATCAATTAACTATATAATTCTTCAGCTGAACCCAACCACCAATGAAATTCAGCCTTCAATCATTGGGCGCATAACAATTCTGTCTTAAAAGGACTGGATTAATTTGGAGACTGTGGCGACACTTGACAAAGTCTTTTTTGAGAACTATGTTGAATTAAATCCAATCTTCCAAGAACCACAAAACATAAATTTAATAAACACGAGATTTATTGAAATTTCCCTATCCATTTCTATAATACTCTTTTTCTAATTGTCACTTGCAATAATATTTTTTTTTTTCAAAATAGCCTTATTTTAAGTCCATAAATAATAAATATGCTGTCATATTTTTAGTATTTAAACAATTTAAATGTTCTTGTTAGTATTATTAACTACTGAGTATTGAACAAACAATTTAAATGTTATAATAATTTCAGTATTTAAAACACTTCTAATGTTTTATGTTTTACTTTGGACACAATTTAGCTTAACAATGCAAAAGAATAAAAACCATACAATGGTAAAAAAATTATTGTTTTCTTTTAAAAAAAAGGTTTGACAGGCGGAGTTAACCATGGCTTTGTGAAACAAGCTACGGGTTTGAAAAAAAAAGACATTTATTTTGTAGGCCGGATTTATCCAGCCCATTTAAAACAGACTTCATGGGCCAAACCTTAAACGAGTCGGCTGTATGCCCGCACCTATCTCCTAGGAAGATTGATAGCACAAGAGTTTAATTTTTAAAATTAAAACTACACCACCAATTATTATCTTTCCATAATATTTACTAAATAGAATTTTGGAAAATATTATAATTACTGACAGATTAAACATTACTAACAGAATTATAACCAAATTTCTTAAAAAATGTGAATTAGTTATTCTTAGAAAATGGATTTAGGGCTTATTCAACCATTCAAAACAGATTTATAGAGTAAGGTTTGTACTTATGTATAGACTGTGACAGATTTATAGAGTAAGGTTTGTACTTATGTATAGGCTGTGACTTGGTTATATCTCTGATCGATGTGGGGTTTGGGATCTATAAAGACTATCAATATCTTGTATTTAGGAATGGAGGGATATGAAGTGTATTTATCTTGATCAGTTATTATTTCACAATTCCATCCACAGTATGCTTATCCTGTAGAATTAAAACTGCAATTAAGTCAAATACACGCAGAGAACCATGACTTGCATTTGGTGCAGCGTTTCATTAAAATTTACTCGTATTGCTACATTTCATCTTTGACTGTGGACTGCAATAGATTATTGAAAAACATAAAAATCTTGCAATATCTCACTGTCGTAATGTATAAAGTAATTCAACTAACGATAACTTTTATTCCAAAAACTTTGTACTGGAAGTTAGATGTATCAAAGAAGTTCAAAATTAGGAGGGCTGTGAAAAGCCTTATACTTATTGGAAAAATACAAGGAAAAGATGGAAGCAAGTTTAGAAGGAGATTGTAGTTCTACAATAAATAATATAAAACAAGTTAACAAGGATAATAAGAATAAAAATGTTCTGCAAGTGTATAATAGAGAACGGGATTCTTACCTTTCATTCTTACCAAATCCAAAGCGGGCACCAAAGTAAAAGGCAACAGCGAGCAGCCATGAGTCACTGTGAACTGCAACCAGTGATAGCCAGTCCTTCTCTTGCATGCCATCCCTGGCAAAGTTTATACCTAATGCCGGCTCAGGAAGTTCAGGAGGCACTTCCTCGACAGGCAAATTTACTTCCCAAGTTTCATTTGGAAACCCATATAGACACAGATTCTCCTTCTCTACAATGAGAATAACATGTTGTTAACAAAAACATTAAAATAACACTTCAAATACTCACTATTTTTGGTTCTTCCTACTTAGGAAGACAGTTTCTGTAAATTAATAACATAATGTTAACAAAACATATTTCATATAATACTTTAAATAATGGCTCTTTTGGGTTCTTCCTATTTTGGAGGTCAAATCATGTAAAATACTTCAATAGCAATTTATATGTTTTCTATTCAAATCACATTCAACTGCTGAAATTTTATTTTTAGGATAAACAATTATTTGAAATTGATACTTTGCTCCCATTTTTTTTTAAAAAAATCCCTTCATATAACCATTAATAACAACTTTCAAACATACCAAAGTCGGAAAGAAACGACAAGCCATGACGAACGTTAAAGATACCCAGTCGAGTGCTCACACTAAACCTTGTAGTGATGACATTTGTGCACAGTGACAATCAAATTCACATTAAACACATAAAACTTTAAACATTTGCAGTAGAGGAAGAAAACAAAATGGTTGTTACAAAATGGTTGTTCAACATCACCCGGAGATTCTCACATTTAAATGAATACATTTGAATCGTTATTAACATCAGGTCAACATCACCAGTAGATTCTCACATTCAATTGAATACACTTGAGAGGTTGTTACTAACGGCCCAACGTCACCAGTAGATTCTCATATTCAACTGAATACATTTTAATGAGTATTACTACCTGTTCAACATCACCCGAGGATTCTCACATTCAACAGATAGCAACTATGAAACTTCAACGGCCTGATATATATCAAATTAAAAATATTCAGACACCCAAGGAGGGAGGGGGGAAAGGGTTATAGGTCCCTCTCAGTCTCATACACACACAAACCTTGCAGCGCATGCGTACTCTCAACTGTCCTAGCTAAGGCGTTACACAGGGTGTAGTAGACGTTAGTTTTTTTTTTTTTTTATGCGGAGGGGTAGAAATTAGTTTAATCGAAGTAGAGGGGAAATGGTACTCCCTCAAACTAAAACTTTTTTTATCTATTCCGAAATAATGGTTGTACAGTTTTTTTTCCTCTGAAATTGATCAGAAATCCTTAACCTGTCCGCCTCCAACAATTTGCGTTTCCCAATAGCTTCCCAAGGACAAATTGTTAATCTAACTCCTTCAAAGCAAGCAGTGCATACAAATTCTCAAACATTAACGGATGAGCGAGCTAGACATAAATGCGTGCTTTGAAAAGTAGAATTATTACTCGAAATGAAATGCAACAGTTGAGAAAGGCACAAAAGAGTACATGAATTTGGCCATAGAAGCAACATTCGTAATTCTGGCGCATAGTAACAATGCTAAAAAAAACGAATAATGGCTGCGAAGGAAATGTTAAAAGCAGAAAAAAAGAAGGGTGAGTGACAAAGCAGCTAACGAAAAAAAAAAAAAGACATTAATTGCAGAAAACCCAAACCCACCAGGATCGCACTGCTGGTAAAACTTTTCAACGTCTGCAAGAAGAAGGAGAAGAAGAAGAAGAAGATGTTATGATAAGTGTAATAATAAAGAGAATAATAGAAAGAAAGGAGAGAAAGAAAGAAGAGTACCGGTGGTGAGGGCCTTGATCAAACCGGAGCGTCTGCCCTTAAAGTCGGTGAAAACCTCTTCGACAGTTCTGGGTACTGGGTGCGGTACTCCTTCCATTTCTTGTCTTCTTCTGTGGTGGAGCCGTTGAATTATCCAGCCACGCCACCCCAACGAATGAGGTTTTTGTTTGAGATATATCCTAGGCTAGGGTTTTGCTTTTGCCCTATGAGATAGCGAGAGATTCAGGGAAAATGAATTCAAATAAGGAGAAGCAAAAGCATGAAAGAGTAATAGTAGCAGTGATTGAAATAAGAAGGAAGATGCATTGGAATTTGGTGGTGTGGTTTGTAGAGAGATAGAATGATGGATTGGGTTGGGAGAGAAAGAGAAAGAGAAAGAAAGAGAAAGAGTTGAAAGAGTGAGAGATAACCAAAACGGAATGGGGTCTGCTCCAGGATCATTCATTATTTAGTACTTTATATTTACATTACCCTCTCTCCTTCTTTATTCATTTTTTATTTATTTCTTCATTAATTACTTGATAACCTTCTACAATTACAATTATTTTTTCTTTTTATTTTCTTTTATTACAAATAAATTCTTTTACTATTTATACATCATGCTCTATTACATATATAATGCTTTTTTAATCCCAAATACAATAGAAAAATTTCTTTTATGCTATCTAAATTCTTATGTATTAATAAAAAAAATAATCGATTTTATTTATTTAGAGACACAAAGTTAACAAGTAACCGTTTTTATATTTATTGTCTTCTTTGTTACTTTATTTACAACGCCCTCTTCCCTCTTCGTTATTGTAGCTTTTATGTTACAATACCAATATATTTGGAAAATATTAAAAACTGTCATGTCTTTTCACGTTTCATCAAACACTTTTTAAAATGTTTATTTTTCCTCAATCATATTTATTATTTATTTAATTTGTTTCATCTTTCAAACTATGTACAATTGTTAATATAAAAATTACTTTTTATAATGTTTATTTGAAATTACTTTAGATTAATTTAATAAAAATTGCATTGAATGATAGCAAATTTAAAACTTTAATACGGCATTTATCTTACAGTAAAATAAATGCTGGTAATGTAAAAATATTGATATTACTTACCTTTATTAAATAGATAAGTTTTTAATAAATTTAACAGTATTTTCCGTAAAATATTTAGGCAATAATATGATTGAATAACAAAAAAATTCGCATGATGAGATGATTTTTTACTTTAAAAAATATTGTAAAAGCAAAGGCAGTGAGGTTGTAAGAAAAATCATTTCATTAGATATATTGTTTTGAATATTCCCAAGAATTTTACGTGTGAAGATAAAACTATATTGATTTGAAAATTGGATAAAAAAAACAATTAATATAGTATAATAAAAACATTTTAAAATTTGTATTTAAGGTATATGTATAGCATTATTTGTTCCTTGAATTTAACGGAATACACGTTTGTTTTTCTACATTTGAAAAACGACAAACAAAACACTCAAACAAACTAGGGAGCCATCTCATGGCAACGCAGTGTCTTGTAAACTGCCCACAACGTGTTTGTTAAAGTGCTTATGAAAGTTTCACATTTTTCGTAGCGTAGCTCGAGGGATCAAATGACTCGCATCCGGAGGCTTCTTTTTTTCCACAAATTCGCTGGTAACTGTTCCTTTCACTTCGCAATATGTAACGTCACTATCAATTCTCTTCACGAAACAAAACTCCTCACTTTCTTTGCAGTTGCAGCACCACGGTTGGATGTCACTCTGAGGGGGTTTTGTACCCGTGCTGCTCCTCTTGATTTCACTCAAATTCAAATTTCTCGCCTCCCCACTGTCGTCATTCTAGGGCGACCTAATGTGGGCAAGTCTGCATTGTTCAACCGGTGAGCCATTGAAATACACACACACAAACTTTGATTATTGCTTAGTCATAGTCATAGCTCCCCAGGCAGTTGTTAATTATTATTGGTTTTAGTCTGATTCGGAGGAGGGAGGCTCTGGTGTATAACACCCCTGATGATCATGTTACTCGTGACATACGAGAAGGAGTTGCCAAGCTGGGTGATTTACGATTCAGGGTCTTGGACTCTGCTGGCCTGGAAGCTGAAGCCTCTTCCGGTTCTATCCTCCATAGAACTGCTTCTATGACAGCAAATGTGTTGGCAAGGTCTAACTTTGCACTCTTCCTCACTGACGCAAGGTTTGTTTCCAGTTTTCTGTTGTGAGCATATACCATGATTCCCTTACTCTGCCTTGGATTCAGTCAGACACACAACTTGTTAGAATATACTCCGGTTTCTCTTTCCTCAATTTGCATGGGATGAATGAATCATACATGTCAGACAGATTTAATTTATCACTTTCTCTCTATTCAAAGTACTAATTTGTGCTAGTCTGCTTGTGTTCCTTTGGCTGGTCACCAGAGCTGGAGTTCATCCTCTTGATCTGGAGGTTGGAAAATGGTTAAGAAAGCATGCACCTCAAATCAAACCTATTGTTGCCATGAATAAATCAGAATCCCTATTCGATGCCGATGATTCTCTGGCCACAGCTGCTAATGAAATGTGCCGTTTGGGTTTTGGGGATCCCATTGCCATATCTGCTGAGACTGGACTGGGCATGCATGAGTTGTATGTGTCTCTTAGGCCTCTCCTGGAGGACTATATGCTTCGAGTCTTGGAGGGTAAGTAAGAGCTTTTTTCATTGGGCAATCAAAGAATGGTAACTATTAACCACCACTAAAAGGTTACTGTTTGGTCACTTATTATAACTTTCATCATTTTGGGTACGTGGAAGGGCTTGCTAAACTAATTATTTGTTGGTGAGTTTTTCTGTGATCACAGAGAGGGGGGAAGAACATGCTATTTAAACTTGTCAACATTAAGTTCACCGCTGCGTTGCTGTGTTATCACTATGTTAACTCCACATTCAATTGTTACTAATCATAGATAAGGACGAAGGAGATCATGAAAATAACCACGACGATAACAGCAGCAACCTTGATGTTGATGAAAGTAAGCTGCCATTGCAGTTAGCCATTGTAGGACGTCCTAATGTTGGTAAATCAACCTTATTGAATGCATTGTTGCAAGAAGACCGTGTTCTTGTGGGTCCTGAAGCTGGTCTAACAAGGGATGCAATCAGAACCCAATTTGAATTTCAAGGAAGAACAATTTATCTGGTAATCATCATTGAGTGTCTTGGTTCTTGATTTCTGGTTGTATTGATAAAGTCAGAGACCGATAGAGATTAGAGATATAAGTAGGAATGTTGCTTGTAAGAGGAAAACATGGTAGTTCTCTGTTTCTTTGACCTTCAAGTTAGATGCTATTTGGCACACGCATCTTTTCCATTTAATGTGTGCATGTGAGCATAGATGTACATGTCTTTTGTTCTGAAATACAGTCTGGAAAATATGCAATTTCTAGTCAGCATGTTCTCTTTGAAGTTCATATACCCTTGAAATGTATTTCCATAGTAGCTATTGTGCAATTTGTCTGTTGAGCTTGATCAAACTTGCTATACTTTTGATTTTCCTTTTAATGTTTTAATCTCTATTTTTGGCACATTATTGTGTACAGTGTACCTAGATTTAGTAGTCAAACGTGATTCTTAGCATAGTTCTAGGCATCCGAAGTTATATTTTTATTTACTCACTAAATAAAAATATAATAAATAAAAATATAACGGAGGGGTAACGATAACGGAGGTTGGGCTTTCACTGGGATGGTTGTGGAATGGACTAGAAGGTCGCTGGCTGGGGTCGATAAAAGGAGGAGGTGGAGGAGGGGTCTCTTCATGATAAAAATCATAGTTGATAGACAGAATCTTTAAAAAGCTCCTGATACCATAACAAATAAAATAACAAAAGGAATGAGAGAAAATGATTGGTATATCTTTTCTGTATTGCATCAGAACAATGATTACAACTTATATAGAAAAAAGAATAACAGAAAAGGGGAGAATAAGACATATTCCTGTACTATTTACAACTCATTGTACTATTGCTTTCTGATACTATTTACAGCTCATATGTTCTAGAATATATATCTTCTATTAAGGTAAGAAACAGAAAAGAGAATTAGTTACTGCATTATGCTCTAATTAATCAGGGTCTTCTTTTAGAATCTGGTATAGCTTCGAGGCCAATACACTTGAGTATATATTTAATATTAAAAGTTCAGTTACATTTTATAATTATAGTCATTTTTGCTGTCATTCAGGTTGATACTGCTGGTTGGTTGCAGAGGACAAAACAGGAGAAAGGAGCAGCATCCTTGAGCATTATGCAATCAAGGAAGAGTCTTCTCCGGGCTCATATAATTGCTTTGGTACTAGATGCAGAAGAGGTACATGATTTGGACAACGCCATACAACTATGGTATAATAAAGACAATTTATTAGCTTGTTAAATAGCTATTCCACGATGTCTATTTTCTAGTTTTTTTCACATGTTTCTATGAATAAATACAACTTTGGACCTATTAAAATATGTTCTGGTAATTCATTTATCGGTTGAAAATGTTAACTTAGCTGCTTAGGTTTTGCTGATTTTGGTTTGAAAAGCTTATGGCTTAGTCACACATTCTATCATTCAACTATTATCATTATTACATGAATTTTACACTGATTTTTTTTCTATATTTTATCATCATATATTTAATTTTTCGCATTTTATCGATCCATTAAATATGTAATAGAATGTCGATATGTCATAAAGAAAGTTAAGAAAATGAAACAATGTCAAAGCAACATCGTTTTGCAAGTGTTTTTTTTCCTTCTTTTAACTTTTATTTTACATGTTAGCAAGTTATTACACATTTAATGAATATGTAATATAAGGAAAAAAAGAACTAAAATGATAAAATTTGCAAAAAATGATGAAAGTTTAGTAAAATGTACAAATAAATTAATATTCCATAGAGCTTGTGTTCTTTCTGATATGAGCACACTGCGTTTCATTTCACCCCCTTCTGTAATGTGACCTACCCCTTATATGAAGTTATCCTGTCTATTATGATGGACTTGGTGCATTTGCCTGTGAAGTTTATGATGGACTTGGTGCATGATTGCCTGTGAAGTTTATGATGCATCTTTGCGGAATATCCTCTTTTATATGTGTGATCTATATAAAGATTTGTCTTCTCATCTCTCTTTCTATATGCTAATTTTTTTTTCATTGAAAAAAAAAAAACTGTTTGACCAGATTTTAAATGCCAGACGAAGTATGAAACATGCCGAAGTCGTTATAGCCAGACGGGCAGTGGAAGAAGGGCGAGGTCTGGTTGTGATTGTGAACAAGATGGACCTTTTAAGAGGCAAACACAAATCATTATCCTATGAGAAGATTATGGAAGTGGTCCCACAAGAAATTCAGACAATTATACCTCAGGTCAGTCATGTAATAATAAGTTCAACTTACGTCTTGCAGTTCAATAAATTGAACCGTTACACATCAGGCTTTTTAGTGTTTATGCCTTTGACATAGATATCAAAGTTGGTCATGGTACAAACTGGAGAAGATATGTGCTATGAGAGGCCGTCGACTAATCATACAGTCCTTACGAATTTACCCCTAGCTTTTTTAAGGGCACGAATAATGAACTTATTTTTTGTTTTTTGATTTAGAATTGACTTTTGACTTTCTCAACAGGTAACAGGAATTCCAGTTGTATTCATTTCAGCATTGGAGGGAAGGGGCCGAAGCACTGTCTTGAATCAGGTCATTGATACATATGAAAAATGGTGTTCCAGATTACCTACAGCTCGTCTTAACCGTTGGCTGCAAAAGGCGATTACTCCTTCGTCACTTTTCGTAACAATAAAATATGCAATTGGTAGTAAATTTGCTTTTTTAACTCTCACTTTGGGTTGGTTTTGGTCAGGTTATGAGCAGGCATTCTTGGAAAGGCCAAGCAGCACATCCTAAGGTCAAGTATTTCACGCAGGTCAAGGCACGGCCTCCTACATTTGTTGTGTTTGTGCGTGGAAAGACTCAGCTTTCCCAGACAGACATCAGGTTCATAACCAAGTCCATGAAGGAGGACTTTGACTTGGGTGGAATTCCTATACGGATCATGCAACGTTCTGTAACTAGGAATGATACCAGTGGAACTAGCAAGAATAGTCATTCAGTAGGCAGAGTTGTGGCCGAAAGGGTTGTCTCTGACAAGAGAAATATCTTAGCTGAATAACAAATTTGACTTCTTATTAAAGGGCATAACCATCATTCCTCTAATTTTTCTTAAACGAGTTTAGAGTAGTTTAATGATAATTTTAGTCTCAGTTCAAAAACCAGATTCTGAATTTGAACTATGTGCAGTTAAGAGGAGCACAACTTCAAAGGTGCTGAGTTGTGTGTATACTACAACAACAATAATATAAACCAGTATAGCTGTTAGAATTCTAATAGATTATTTGCAGTTTGCTTATCTAGTGATGTGTATCATGAAGTACAAATGATTTTGAACAGGGCATTACATGAATGAATTTTTGCAGTTTTGTCTCATTAACACCGAATAATTTTACACCTTTCTTTTGTCATTAATTTTACTACGCATATCTTAGAATAATATATATATATATATATATATATATATATATATATATATATATATATATATGTACATTGACAAACATATATAATATTAGGATCAACTGATGATATTAGAATAAATTAGATTTTTATTTATATTATTAATCTAAAATTGGGTAAAAAAATATCTGGCATTTGTGTTCTCTTCCCTTTTTTTTTTTTTTCTCTTTTATAGTAATAACATGAATGAATGACGCGTTAATTAAAAAAAAAGGTAAACCATCCAATATTAAAGTTGACTCGTTTGAGTGACTCTATTAAGGACTTGTTCACTTTGGATTTGGAGAAGAGTAATTGAATAAATTTGAAGATAAATTTTTTTGTTGTTTATTTGAATAAATTTGGAGATAAATGAGAGTGGATAAATTTTTTTAATCTGTCAGATAAATTAAATCATACACTAATTCTCACAAATTTTACTTTCAAATTCATTCTCGTTTACCTCCAAATTCATTAAAATAAACAAAAAAAAAAAATACTTTCAAATCCTCTCAAATTCACTCAATTACCCTCCTTCAAATCTATTCAAGTGAACAAGACCTAAATGATGAAGATGTAAAATTATATTAATTATTAATTAAATAGTAAATAAAATCAAACAATGAGCAAGATACACTTTTTTTTAGGGTTAAATATGTTTTTAGTCCCTATACTTTGGGACGATTTTGGTTTTAGTCCATTTTCAAACTATGGTACAATTTAATCCTTCAACTTTAGAAAACTCTGGTATTAGTCTTTTTTACCAATTTTTTTTAATTTTATTTGTTGTTTCAAACACGTTTCATTATAGCATTTGGATTATTTACACTGTTTGACATATTTTTGCTTCAATGTTAACTAAAAAACGTGCTTAAAACAACAAATAAAATTAAATTGTACCATAGTTTGAATATGAACTAAAACCAAAATCGCCCCAAAATATAGGGACTAAAAACATATTTAACTCCTTTCTTTACTTTATACATTTAATATTTGCTACGACATAGTAACGGGAGGGAAACCCCACTCTTTTATAGACACAAAAAAATGATGACCCTCATACGTGTGGGCGCTCCCACCACATGCTTTTTAAAAAAATTGTTGAATGAGGTGAAAATACTACATTGTATTGTGCTGCATTCGGCACCACCTAAGTCCAACCATTAATCTAATTGCCTTCACCAAAACATCATTCACTTTCACACACCTTTTTCTTAGGTGTTGAGGCCACGATTATATTTTCATGATCCATACAATATTATAAACCACCGACAACTTTTTCGACAAGGGACAGAAAGATACAACCAATCTGCATTTCCCTTTCCTATCAATTTTTGAACTAAACCAGTAAAATCTGACACAGTCATCCTTTCTTCCTGTATAACCACGTCTATTACAAGGTAGCTGATTTTTGTTTTACTGTTTTTAAGCTCATCATCATATTATCGATCTAGAAATTGATATAAAATGCTTCAGAATTAAATTCCATTCACTGGGTAAGAAATTAACATTCATTTATATATGAACGAAAAAAAAAGTCAAATAAGAAGAAAATTAGTTCAAAAAATTGGAATTTATTTCATATAATTTTGGTTATTCACGTTTTTTACACAAATTTGAAGGTTTTGACGTAGAGCAAACCAAACACATGGTTGGTATGGATGGATTGGTTTCAACATGTGCTACACAGAGCATAGCCAGCCAGCAATCTCTTAAGAAAATCGGAACAGCTGTATGTGCAGCCAACAAATGTGTACCGAAATAGCATGTGATGACAATAATAATAATAAGATTTCTGAAGAGACATTCGATCACTGTTTCATGGAAAATAATTTAATTGGCTCTCATATATATATAACTCTGAAGTTCTGCTTTCTACAATATCAGAAATCAAAATCAGACAAATATTTAGGCTAAGATAGTGTAAAGAATCAATCAATTGAATGAACAAAAGAAAGATGAAATATTATTAGTGAAGATGATAGGTATAGTGGAAGAATCCGAAAACGACAAGGAGTGGGAAGTCTGGTACAAGGCACACATGTCTGGGATGAAGCTAATGTTTCCCCTGGTATCCCCACGGATTTTTGCTCGCCCAATTCCATAGGTCCCTGCACATTTCCTCTATACCGTATTTTGCCCTGTGCCAACACAGTCATTTTAATTCTCAAGAATATGCCAATTTGATTCCTAAGTTTAGTTTCAAATCAGTGCATTTAATCTCAAATTTTGTTTTTCCTGTGCATCAATCTGGTCTATAGCTAGAGATCAAATTGGTAGGGAACTAAAATGACTAAATGAAGTAGCAGTATCAACTACAGAGAATAAATTGATGGATAATTATGGCTTTACGAAGTAACATGATGTAATTGGAGGTGAAATACAAAACTTACTTCCAACCAAGTTCTTTCTCAGCTTTCTCCGTGGATGCATATACAGCAGTAGCATCTCCTGGTCTCCTGGGACACATTTTCATCGAAATTTTCTGGAAAAAGGAAGAGGCAACGAACAGTTTAGTTGAGTTGAGTGCGTAGGTTCACTACATTTACAAAGATCATGTGATGTGATGTGATTTGATGTGAGTGAGGAAGATACAAAATGAACAATGACCTTGCCGGAAGCTTTTTCAAATGCAGCGACCATCTCAAGCACCGATGTACCACGCCCAGTCCCCAAATTATAGGCAGTACAACCTAAATAGTGAAGAAATTGTTTGAGTGATAGGCGAGGAAAAAACAGATAAGAAATTTAAAGAAGTCATTGGTTTTATGACAGTGATGACGGACCAATGTTGTCTGTTGCAAAAAGCTTTCGAAGGGCAGCAATGTGACCATCTGCCAAGTCCATTACATGGATATAATCCCGGATCTGCATTTAAACACAATCATAAACTGTTACTGGTAACGTAATTTGCAAGGTGAAGAAGAACGAAAGAGATTGAATGGCTCACCGGGGTGCCATCCTTGGTGGGATAATCATGACCATAAACTTTGAGCTCAGGCAATCTACCAACAGCAACCTGATGAATGTAAGGCATGAGATTATTGGGGATACCCCTTGGATCTTCCCCAATCTGCCCACTCTCGTGAGCCCCAACCGGATTGAAGTACCTCAGCAGAATGATCCGCCAATCTCCCTCTGCTCTCTGAATGTCTCTGGCAATTTCTTCAACAAAGAGCTACACACGCACACGCACACGCACAAACAGTGTCTGTCACGTTCTTTCATCTTAAATTCAAGCAGAGTATAGTGTGGTACCTTGGTTCTTCCGTAGGGATTCATGGCGTGTAAATGCAAGTCCTCCTCCACGCAGGGAACTTGATGAGGTTGGCCATAAACAGTGGCGGAGGAGGAAATAACCATGTTCTTGCAGTTAAATTTAGCCATTGCCTGAAAAAGGTTGATAGTTCCCACCACATTGTTGTCGTAGTAACGCCGGGGCTTTGCAACGCTTTCTCCAACACCCTTTAGGCCGGCGAAGTGGATGACAGCATCAAACCTGGCGGCGATGGACGGAACAATGCATCATGCAAACGGAAAGAAAGAGAGAGAAAGAGAGAGAGAGAATAAAAGGTACTTGGTCTGGGAGAAGAGTGGCTCCAAATCGTTGGGATTGCGGAGGTCGCCGTGGCAGAAGATGAGGTTGTTGGAAAGGTGAGGACCGACAAGACGGCGAACCCTGTGAACGGCTTCGATGACGGAGTTGTCGAGGTTGTCGATTATGGTAACCCGGAAACCCTGTTTGAGAAGCTGAAGCACGGTGTGGGATCCGATGAAGCCCGCCCCACCCGTCACCAGAATCGTTGACATCGGGGACACCATCTTTTTCCTCACATCCTTCCCTTCTCCCACTTCAACCTCATTTAAACTACTCTTTTTTTTCCTTTTTTAATTATAAATAAAGACACAATAATTGCTTCTCTACTGTTAGAAAGCAATCTCTCTTCTCCTTCAACACTTGTCCCTTTACCTCACATATATTACAGATTACATTACAAATTCTATCCTTTTCTTTCAAATTAATACGATCAAAAGCCAACGTTAGAAAACTTAATGCTAACCCATTCCCCTAAATTCCACTCTTTTATCGTCTTCTCAAACATGCTTTAGTAAAGATCACTTTTTTTCTTTTTTATATGTTTAAGACCAAACTTTTGGTGAGGATTTTTTTTTCTTCAGACACATCTTTCATATAACTAATACAGTGTTTCATCCTACACCTCCAAGCTTTTATCCTCCACCTCCAAAAATTACTATTTTAACCTTAATTAATATTATTTTAATATTTTCTTTCTCTTCATAAAGTCATTCTGCATCTCTTTAATTTTTTCTCTTTCTTATTAAAGTGAACCTACACCCTTCTAATTTTTTTTCTCTTATTATAGTCATCTTACACCATTTTAATAGACTTTAAAATCTATACAATTTTTTTTATAAATTTTTTAAATTNCATTTTAAATTTAATAATAGTTTAATTTAATTTAAAATTTTAAAACTATTTAATATACGTTTATTTCTTAATAATTTTTAAAATATAATTTTTGTTATTATAATAGTTATGTTAAAAAAATAAAAACAAAAGTAACTAAAATAAAAATAAACAATAATAAATATTAAAATAATTGTTTAAAGATATTATAAATAATAATTTTACTTTTCAAAATCTGTACGTAATTTACAATTCTCTTAATATTTATTATTATTACTTTTATTTTAGTTACTTTTTTTTTTTATTTTTTTAACATAACTATTATAATAATAAAATTATACTTTAATAATTATTAAGATATAAATGTGTATTAAATAATATTAAAATTTTAAATTAAATTAAATTATTATTAAATTTTTATTAAATTTTAAATCTCGAAATAAAATTTAGAAAATTTATATAAAAATTGTATAGATTTTAAAATCTATTAAAATGATGTAGGATGACTTTAATAAAAGAGAGAAAAAATTAGAAGGATGTAGGTTGACTTTAATAAGAAAGAGAAAAAGTTAAAGGGGTGCAGAATTACTTTATGAAGAAAGAGAAAATATTAAAATAATATTAATTAAGGTTAAAATGATAATTTTTAGAGGTGCGAGATGAAAGCTTGGAGGTGTAGGATGAAACACCCATACAATACATTCATCAAAGTTCAAGAAATTTATTTTGAAATGGGCCTTGTAGGGAAATGGACCGAATAACCAAATACGAATCCAATTTCAACACACGGAGGCCTATGATTCTAGATTCTAATATTTTTCAAATACAAAGAAATTAAAAGTATAAATTAGTTATGAGAAATTAAAAATATAGTAAGATAAAATAGTTGCACATTACAGTTGTCAGATTATATATATATATAAAAAAAAAAAACTAAGGTGTTGCTTTAAAAAAATAAAATAAAAGTAGTTTGTCCTTTATTTTGTTCACGGGTAACACTGTGCAATGCTGTGACCACACACCATGCCTGTCATTACATACTTATTATTCAAAGGACTTTCTCCTTATACACACTCATTTTACTTCAAAAATCTTTCCTTTTTTTACTCTTTAATATTATATACAATTCTTTTCTTTAAATATAATTCTTTTCTTAAAATTATCTTAAATATAATTCTTTATATGTCTGCTTAATTTTTTCAATATAATATTGATATAAATTAGAACCACTTAAAGAATTATCATTAAAAATATTACATTTCGGTGAAAACTGTCGTTGTGGGGGCATCATAAAAAACTGTCTCTTCAATCACAAAGACATTAAAAAAAGTCATATAAACATCATGACTTTATATATAATATATTGCACTATGATTTAATATATTCATAGCATTTGTTGATTTTATATACTATAACAAAGTTTCTATTAATCTCATACATTATTGGTTTAGTATAGATCCATAATTAATGTATATAAAACCAATTTAATAATACTAATAGAGAGTAATCTAAGGTTCATTTTTTTAAGCGGGTCAACTTTTCATTTCAGCTCAAAAAGGAAGTAAAAAAATGCGGCATGCTAATAAATTTGAAATCAATACCATTAAGTGTTATGCCAGTCTGCATAGCTAATTTTCTATACCAACCAACATTCTGAATATATTAAAAATATATACATATACCTTTATTTATTTATATAATCACAATTAAAATTTAAAAACAGTAATAATGTTAATTTTACCTAATCTTTTAGTACTATAGCATTACCTTTTCTGTGTAAAAAGTATAACAATTTTCAATAAGAAAATGTCTTATTCAAATCATAAATAATTAAAATTTAATTCTATAATTTTAGTATATAGACAAACATATATTTTGTAAAGAGTATTATCTGTTCAATAAAAAATTTTACTTCAAACAATCGCATTGGTATACACACGTAAGAACATATAACTAATTAAATTACTATTTTTTTAATTAAAACATTCAATAAATATATTTTTATCACAATCTCTTGGAAGAGTTCTACCGCGAAAAAAACCCGATACTGCGTTTACAAACATATATCATCTGAAATCTACGTGAAAAACTGTTTATATAATTACTTTCACAACATTTATGTCAATTTTTATTGCATGTTCTTGTAGAGCTATAAATTTCATATTTACTTTGTTGATGTTTTTAATTATTTGGAAGCTGGCACATTGATATTTATATATGATTTTTTTTATACGAAGCATATGCATTATCAATATATATTTTATAGAATCAAGCATACACTCCACTTCCAAATGAAGTTCTTACACAAGCTTGTATTGGTATAAATATTACACATATATGAAATGAGAAATATATTAAAATAAACTTATGAAAACACGTATTGCTACCCAAATCCAGGAATATTTTTTTTTAAGAAAATATATGAATGTATACATTTTCATCGATCACATTCAAAGTGTAGGAGAAAATATTGATAGCAGTAAAACGAATGTTTTACATGTGAACATAAGACAGATTTAATCGTATATATTTTAAATGACGATTATATATGTTGTCAAAATGCGTAATACTAATTAAAAATGTATAATACATCATAATATAGAATTCATTTTTTTAAAACATGCTTAAGGGATTGATAGAAAGAAGTGCGGGAATTAATCTTAAGAACACATTAGCATATCCATATCTGTGTAATTCATTCTGGAAAGCTTGGCCTTATATATAATAAACTGTTCTTTGATTTCTTAAAACATTCCTAGTAAAAGTATCTCTCTCTTTTGATTATTTAATTGTATTTCAAAGTGTATTCTTGAAATGTAAATGGACATTTTTCTTATTCTAAAATTACCCTATTATTAAATAAATGGCTTTTGACTTACGACTTTTCTATATCAGCAAAAAATTATATCATAAAAATTACTTTGACTTACGATGGTAGGCACTTAATGGCCAAACACCTCATCTATATACATTTGCAACCCTAAAATCACACATATATTATGTTCCTCTCCATTAAATAAGCTGAAAATTGAGGCTGGAATCTTCTTTGGTATACCCTATCTACATTGGGATGAGTTTTGCTTGAATAAAATCTTACTAGTATATTCTATCTACACCCTCACTATATATGTAAAAGTAATCTTATAGTGTTGCGTTTTGAGTTTAATAGAGAATCTCATACTTAATTACACTATAACAGAACTGGCATTCGTTTTATGAAAAAACTTGAAGAAACGCTACTCTGCCTATCCATCTGACCCATATATAGGAAGATGCCAACATTTAACACAAAATTTGTAACTTGAAAATCCAGTTTTACTTGTGGTTCTATGCACAATCAAAAGTGCGTATATATAAACAAGAATAATAAAAGTGGCTTAAAACTAAAACCCTAAAAGTGCTACCGACAAATACATATATTGATGATTGATGAGAATGTGTCATACAATTATGTTATTGAATTCTAAGATAAGACACAGGATTAATTAGAGTAAAAACGAGAACAACCTAGATAAAGTTGATAGTAGAAATTAGCACAGATAAATGTCTCTCTCTCTCTCACTCTCTCTCTCTCTCTATATATATATATATGTATGTGCAGTTCACAGATATATAATATTGATAAGTGATTACTTGAAGGACATGTTGCTGTACTCTTGATTTGGGGGCTCTGGGATTGGATTCCACTCCCACAGTCGGTCAGAGAAGGTGGTTGGAAGTGGATTTGGTAGCGAGGTGAGAGACACTACTGGTGATGGTTGCATCAGCAGAGTAGAGAACTGATTGGGATGGCTTTGAACATTGTAGTACTGCTGCTGATAACTCATTAGCCTATTCAGATCATCCATGTTCACCACTCCATTGTTATTGGAACTAGAAGGTCCAGCAGAGAAGATTGTGCCAATCCCAGGAGCACCTGCGTGTGCTGCTGCTTGCTTAGACTGCTGCTGATGCTGCATCATCATCAGCCCTTCCTCGTCCATTGGAACAACCGGAAGTGCCATTGTGCTGCTGAGTGCACCCATCGCAGCACGGTAAGCATTATATTTCGAAAGTCCAAGAGCCGTGTTGACATCACTGCTTGCTTCCGTTTCATTCATTTTGTCAACGAGTTGTTCGGTTGGCTTCGATTGTCCCGCAAATCCCATGTTGTGATGAACCATCTCGTTGTGCTTTTTGGTTTCGGAGTGCGAAGAAGCTCTTGATGAAGATGGCCTTGTTGGGAGACAGCGAGGGAGGGAGGGATGGTCCTCTACTCCAGCTCTCTTGTACACGCGGCAAAGCGATATCTCAGCCTGGAAATAGAAACAAAAATAATTTCAATATTCGAGAATTAAGCATTCCGTGAAGAGATTTTCATGAAAAGAAATGACCGGACGAAGTTTGAGAAAAACTTAGTACCGGTACGGAGGGAGGCACGAATTGAATTTATTATAAGACTTCAAAATTCATGCATGCAGTCATAAATGTGTGCGAGAGAGAAGAGGATAAAGAAAGTGAATTAATGACAAACGGTGCTGGTTGTTTTGATTTTCTGCCAACACTTTTATTTTAAATTTTCAATCCCTCCTTCTATCACGTATTCATTAATTGTTCACCTCTCGGCTTTTCGATCTTGGTCGAGTATCTTGACTTTAGACCATGAGTGGCTGCAAGTTTCGCGTAGCTATAGCATTTTGGTGTGCCATAGCTCCGAATCTAGCTATGGTTTCGGAAGGAAGAATCTCTAGCAACACCAGATAAAATCTAGCCAACCAAAACGATCTCAAACCCAAAACCAAGATGAACTACTTTAGGTTTAAAACAAACTAGGGTTGAATAATTATAAAACCAAAACTAAGACCCGGCGGGTTTTCCTACACATATCACAAAAGAAGAAGTAGAAACAGCAAGTGGATCGATTATTGCAAATATAAAACGTATAAGGTGTGAGGTATGTGGTACCTTTTGATATCGTTCGGTTTCGTGTTGCGGCAAGCGATACTCGTTCATAATCCAACTAGTTCGTATGCCTTTGGGAGCTTTCCCAGAATAGAAAACTAGGGTTTTCTTGAGGCCGATTGACCGAAAATTCTCCGTTCGGATCATCCTATCAGCTCCCGTCGCCTTCCAATACCCAGAGGTGGTGACACGATTGGGACGATCACCGTTTCGATACTTTCTATCTCTCGGCACATAGAAGTACCACTCCTTCTCCCCAATAGCCGCCAAGGCTGTTCATCACACACACACTTCATCAAAATTGGAGGATCCATGAACACAACACACATCCGATAATTCAATTAAATAACCAGCAGGAAAAAACATAGGACAAAATTACACATGAGATATATATGTATGTGGAGGAATCATCCATATATATAAGAAGCGGGAAAAGCTAGCCGTCTAGGAAAAAGGAATGATATATACGTATATATAATTAGTGGGAGATGGCAGAAAAAAGGGGGAGTTAGTTCCCAGAATTGCTTGAGGAAAAGGGAAGCGAAACTTTAATATATGCGTAAGTGAGTGTGTGTGTGTGTATATATATATATATACCAGGAAGCTCCCAAGGGTCATAGCGATAAAGATCGAGGAAAGTAATGAGTTCAACGTTGAAACGCTTTCCCTCCACCTTACGGCGAAGGTAGAATTCGACGAGCTCTTCTTCAGTTGGATGGAAGCGAAAACCAGGCATAACCATGTCATGCTCGTGATCGTCGGGCTTGTTATCGTTGTTGTTGTTGTTACTGTTGGTGTTGTCGTTGGTGGTGGAAGCGGTGGTGACGTCCTCCTGGCTCTGGCTCTGGCTGAGACTCATGGTGGGCGATGAGTTTGCGGCTGCAATTGCCATTCACTCTGCGTCTATGTAAAGTAAGTAACTAACAAGTAGTTAATCTCAGACTCAGACTCAGACAGACACTTTCCTTTGGCCTCACCTCTTTATACTCACACAAGTAATATTTGTACGAATTTGGTGGTACACCAGTGTTAGGCAAAGATAAGAGATTGATGGTTAACATCACTACTACTACTATGTATATGTATATATGTATATATGTATATGTCTATGCAAGTAAGGCACATTTCAAAATTATTTCTTTTTTTCTTTTACATTTCAAAAATATTGTCTTTTCTCTTCTCACTCTAGAAAATGCAATTTAAATTGAAAAAAAAAATAAAAAAAAAAGAGTTAATAGAAACATCTACATAGCTTTCAAGGAGGGCCTACATGGGAAGAGGGCATACGCTAAGGTGTTTTTAAGATGAGAAAATGACTTTTCAAAAAGAAGACAGGGTGGCTACAGCCCCAAAGCGGTGCCCTTGGACCTTTCTTCCATCTCCTACACAACACAACAACACAACACAAATATATGTTTCCAAACTAAATTCTTTTCCATTTTCCATTTTTTTCTAACTTCATATTATTATTGTAACTTTCTCTCACCTAAAACACTCCTCTCTCTATCTCTTTTACCCCCACATTTTTTTAAGACAAAAGGAAACACTCGTGTGCTCTTCTCTCTCTCCTCTTTTCTGTCTCTTTCCCATAGATTATATATATTAGCTCTAAACTTCAACTGTTTCTAACTAAAACTTTACATGTATAGCTATTTTTTATCCATATAAAGAAGTAACGATGAATTATGTATTAAGAAGTGTGAAGAAAGAAAATTAAAATGGTGGGATATGTTCCATGCAAGTTCTTGAGTAAGTTGAATTCTTGGTTTAGTTATTGGGTTGATTGGTTGATCTTTTCCCGCCCGTACGTTGGCAGTTCACGTGCACCACATGAATCTTGTAAGTCTCATCAATTATAATACGATGAAAATGTCATCCAACCTTCCACTTCATCTTCCATAGGGATTAATTATATATGGAAGTTAACTGATTAATAACTACTATTAAGCTTATTATGTATAAAAACACTTTTATACTGTCATCTAATTACAACCCATTGTCATTATTTACAAACTCACCTCAATATTCATCCTCCATAACACATTATACTTTTGACCCTTAATTTACCCATATTAAAGAAAGATTAATTATAGATGACATGTGCAATCCTTCAATTCTTATCTCATTCATATTAAATGTTCATGCTTTCAAACTTCAATTTCTATGTGCAGAGTTATAAACATCCTATCATCCTCTATTGGTCAACTTTGTTACTACCTTATACATATGAGGGGACAAATATACTATTTATGTTATAAAAGATGTGTCTTATTGAATTTATGTGCCAATTAGACCCAATCGTTAACATGTGTCAAACAAAAAGATTCTGTTTACATTTTCTATGACATTCTTAAAGATAATTATGTTTTTTACATTCCAAATACTACAACACATTGATATCCACAAACACTTCTAAATCATATTACTTTTTATTACTTAGCTTTAAACTACTAAATTATATAAAGTGATTTATTGTTTCGCTATGTTGCACTAAGTTTGTCCATATGCATCTATTACACTTGTTTTACACTTTAGTTACAACCTTACAAGTAAAAAATAGATTATATATTGTTTTATTCATCTCACCACACATTACATATACATTGTTGCCTATTATAACTATTGTATATCCTCACTAGTGCATATTTTGCCTTTTAATCGAGTGACATGCTTCCTTTTTGAAGAAAACGAAGCATATTAAGACTCAGTGATAATTTTTAAAATTTCGCAAACTTAAAAGACTCATGTTGCATTTGAACAATAAATATATATATATATATATATATATATATATATATATATATATATATATATATATATATGTATATATATATATATATTATATTGATTTTAGTTATTTCAGAATCATTGAAAAGTTTGTGAAATCTTTCAAAAATTTTAAAACTAAGATAAGAGATTTGGTTTCGATTTTCAAATCATTGAAATCATACATATTAGGTTATTATAGAATTAAGTGTGTCAAAATTTTAAAAAATTTCATTATTTATTTAAATATTTTATCTAAGAAAAGGGATATGGTGTCGTTTATGTTATCTATGAAAATAATATTTTTTTATATGTATTAAAGTATTTTTTAGGGTTAAATATGATTTTAGTTCCTATACTTTGGGGCGATTTTGGTTTTAGTCCATTTTCAAACTATGGTACAATTTAGTTCTTCAACTTTAGAAAACTATGGTTTTAGTCTTTTTTACCAATTTTTTTAAATTTTATTTGTTGTTTCAAGCACGTTTCTTAGTTAACATTGAAGCAAAAATGTGTCAAACAGTTTAAACAATCCAAATGCTATAATGAAACGTGTTGAAACAATAAATAAAGTTAAAAAAAATGGTAAAAAATACTAAACCCAGAGTTTTCTAAAGTTGAAGGACTAAATTGTACCATAGTTTGAAAATGAACTAAAACCAAAATCGCTCCAAAGTATAGGGACTAAAAACATATTTAACCCTATTTTTTATATATTTAATGTCTTTTTGCAGTTTTTGATATATGATGCATTATTTATTTTTTTATAATTCATAATTATGTGCTTATATTTTATTTATTTGAGAATTGTTATTGAGTTAGCCTTTGTTTTTCGTTTCAAATTTAATACAAAAATTATGTACTCTTTTCAAATATTTTATAAATATAAGTTGTTTTGATTTTGTGTTAGATTTTTATGCAGGTTATGATGCAAAAAAAATCACATTAGACTTGTAACTAAAATTTAAAAAGTTATAATAACGTCATACACTCATTAACAGAATTAATTAGACTTCTTTAGCTTAGTCTGTCGGAAGTGATTAATAAATTATTAACTTTAAATAAATAAATTTAAATAAATTAACACACGTATGTTCCAACTCATTAACACCCAAATTATTAACTTTAAATAAATAAATTTAATCAAGCATTTGACGTACGGAAATCAATTCGTTTATGAATAATTCAAGTATCGACTTTATCCTATTTGTGATGTACATTAGTATGTCTCAATATATCTATTTCGTCATAAAACCCATGATTAATGATAGAAAATACATTATGCACTTAATAACTTTTCTACTTAAAATAATCTCATCATAAATTATTGAAATTTATATTGCTAACTGATATTCTACTGTCTTATTAACTTCCACAACTAAATTATTTTTTGGTTATGTGTGATTATTCTAAAAATAGTAGTTATTAAGTGTGCATTCTCATATTAGGACTTTAGAAGAAGAAAAAAGTGAGCAAATATAACAACAATGAAACATAAACTAAATTTATATAAAGATCTAACGTCATCTTTTATTAAAAGAACTTAAAACAACAAATTTATGAACTAAAATTAATAAAATAACATTCTCAAAATACTCTTATAATAAATTAATCTTTTAAGATGACTCTGTATGTAAAATTAAATTTTTATACAATTTATATAAATATTTTAAAAACCACCTCACCTAGTAAATCTGACAATACAGTAAGATAACAAATTATATTAATGTCTGAAATGTTTTGTCATGGAAACGTTAAAAATTAATGGTAAAAAGCAATTTTTGAGAATGATTTTACATTTTTTTTATCGATAATAAATAATTGATTGAATGACATGGAGAATGATTTGACTTTATCTGATTCATTTTCAAATTATCAATAAAACACTATACTAAATATTTGGATTTTATATTTCAGTCGTTCAATACTATAGTTTTTGTATAGTACTGTAATTATGGTTTTTAATATTTTATGAGACTTTTGTATTGTTTTTTCTATTAAAAAGAAGGTTTTTCAGAGTGATATTTTTTGTTTTGCATAAAATCTTTGTTTTCATAATTGCTATTAAAAATGAATCGGAAAAAGTCTCGATGTGATGTGATTTTAGAAGTATGTGCAGACTAGTTGTAAGAATAAAACAAAATAAGAAGAAAAGGTTGCGTTGACAAATTGACAGAGAAGCTCTTGATGCAATGCATATTATAAACATTGTGGGGGATGAACAAGAAATTTTGTGAACTTAATTAGCTGGTGGTCACAAATTAGGAATTAGGAATTAGGGTTAGAATAGGTTAATGTAACCCTGACAAATTAATTAATGCATTAACACTGCCCATGAAACCCTTAAGATTCTCACATCACACGGTTACCTTCAGACTAAATTTACCTAATTATAACAATGCTTTCAGACTAAATAATTAATTAAGGATTTAGTTAGAAAAATATAAAAAGCACTTTTTAGAAACGCGCAACTTATGCATATCCTAACGTGATTGTCATTAATTGAATGTAGGTAGATAGGCTGCATTTAATCGCCCCACTCTCTAAGAAAAATTGTCATTTTCATGTTAGGTTTAGTTTAGCCTTCTCTTTCTATAAATAAAATCTTAATTAACAACTTACGTGTTTAATTTTTATTAACCCTCCACAATTATACATAATATCGTGCTTCATCTAACAACACAATATATTTTAAAACCTATACTCGTCAAATATTAATGCTAATTAACTGTCGTTTAGCCCAATTGTCACCTTTAATATTATATCTCATTAATAACGAGTGAAATATTTCACATCACAACCTCAATCTAAATTTGTCTACATTAAGACTAAGTCAAATGGGAAATTAATTTTTAGGATATGCATGGAATTTTTTGTATTATGATAATTTATTAGTATAATAATTTATAAAATTGTTTGTAGTGGAAATAATGTAATCTAAAATGTGATGATATTTTGTAAATATTAAAAACTATATTAGATATGTGGTAAGAGATTAGTTATTGCAATGTGTTCTTTTTAAAACTCAATATCAAACCCTTTTCATTTTTTTTTTCTCTCTTTTTTCTTTATTGCATACCCTCGAGAAGCTGTCAATATCCTATTTAGAATTGCAGTGTCAAGACGAGGACGATGAAGATTTGGAAACAAACAACGATAATTATTATTGATATTTAAAAAATGCTATTTCTTTCAATATTAGATTGGTTGTTCCATAACTAATTAAATATGTCTTCGACATATTATATCAATTTATATCAAATTGAGTGTAAAATTGGTCTAACATGAATTTTAGAATCGATCTAATATACTTATTTTTATACTAGTGATTATCTAACTGTAATTTTATATTGTTCTAGTTTCTAAGTTTATTTTGATGTTATATTTATAATATGTCGGCGAAAAATATTTTCAAAATCATCTTTCATTTTAATAATTTTGAAGTTATTTTTTTTTTGGGATAGATAATATATGTTCATGGTTCAATTTCAATTACCATCTTGCAAAAGTTTGACTACATGTAATATAAACGAACCAATTTATCAAAATCACATTTACAATAATATACTTTTTGTTTCCAAAGCTCCAACGTTTATTCATATGCTAACGTAATTACTAAAAAAGAATAGAAAAGATGACGTGTATATATATATATATATATATATATATATATATATATATATATATATATATATATATATATATATATATATAATTTTTTANATATATATATATATATATATATATATATATATATATATATATATATATAATTTTTTACATATGATTGACGTGTCGTGTCATCTCAATTAATAATCTTAAAAAAATGAAGTTATAATTTTCGTCCTTAAAAAAATATAGATGTTGACACTTCAATTTTTGAAAGAAAAATTCAGTCAGTGAATCCTTGTTACATATATATATATATATATATATATATATATATATATATATATATATATATATATATATATATATATATATGAACAGATATATAATTAAAAAATGAACTATGACCGAAGAGAGTGACTAACTTAAAAAAAATAAATGTAACTAAATATTTTAAAGGAAAAATGATGTTCACTTGATTACAATTGATATATCAGTTAAATAAATATATATGTAAATGAATAAAGTGTAATGATTGGAAAGTGAAGTAAAATATTTGATATATTAAGATTAGTTGAATAATAATAATAATAATAATAATAATAATAATAATATTGAGAAAATATAAGTGTAGTATGGTGTGGGGATAGAATAGAATAGGAAGAATGGATGGTAGAGTGAATTAATTTGAGTCAAAGGAAGAATTAAATTATGGTATGCTGTTATTGAAAAAAGCATGTGGTGTACTTATAAATTGATTGGAAGGGAGGTGAGTGGGTCACTGCAGAATCAAAACCTCTACTTCTTCTTCTACTACTATATATATTACTATGGGAAAAGATAGATATTTTATAACATCTTTATTTATTATTATATTAACATATTTTAAAATTAATTTATGAAAATATTATAAATAAAAATGATTATCTGTATATAAATTTTGTATGGAAGTCAAGGGAAACCCGTGACCACTCTGATCCATTGACAAGAACAAGTCACTTTATTACTACTTCTTCTTCTTCTCACATCTTCTTTTAGTTTTATCTCCACCAAACACAAACTTAAAAAATCAACAAACCCTACTTCTAAATCACACAAAAGAAATCCGCAGATACTTTTTTGCATTTATTACGATGAAAATTGCATTTTCATATCATTTAGTCCCATCAACTTTATCATCTTTCCACAAAAACCAACAAGAAATCAAGCAGTGTGACTGTGAGAGTAAAAACGGAATGATGCAGCCAGTGTTTAGCCCAAACAGTGTATGTACTTTAGAAATTTGTTGCCATGTAAAAGCCAAAGCGTGTCGTGTTATATGATGTCTCGGATTTTCAATGAAATGAAAAGAGTTTGTGAGAAGAATTGGAGATGGAAGGGAAAGTCAGAAATGGTCTGATGAGGAGGTGACCGACTAAATATAAATAGTTCAACTCTGTCTTTTTCTCAGTCGTCGTCTTCTTCAAAACTCTAAGAACAGAACAAAAGAATTTTTCAACAAAATCAAATCAATGGTGTTTTGATACAGTGAAGATTTCAAGCAGAAGGCACTCCAAAAAAATGGTTGATTGTCATATGTCAGAGTTAGGTGATGTGCTTAAACAAGAAAGATATGATGCAGTTTCTAGCCAAAATCACCCACTTTTTAATTAATTAATTAATTTATTAATTATGAATAAATCAGGCCAAAACAGATATATATTGACTTTCTAATACATAACTTCAGAATTTAACTCTGCTACAAATTTCTCGAAGCCGCTTGAATAGATCATTTTCAATATGGACCGACCAGATATTAAGTAAATCCATCATCTCTCAATAAGCTTCAAACTAACTTAAATAACTGATTTCTTTCTCATCCAATCAAACTTATAAAACGTCATTCCTTTTAAATTCTCCTTCTTACTATTACTTCCTCATTTTCCTACTAAATTTCTAAATTTATCTAAATAATTTCAGTCGTATAGAAAAATATCATTTAGGAACAATTACTTAAAATAACATCACCTCACTAAAATATCATCCCAATAAGGTATTTTAAACAATATATAATTTCAACTAAAAATTAATTAATAATTTGGTTTATATAATTGTAAGACGATTTACTTTGTTTTTTTAATTCGATTGAGACCTAATGTGTTATATATAAAATTAATTTAGTATCTAATATTATTTCAAAGATTATTTTTAATTTTAGAACTCATTTCCTTTCACATTTTTTAAACTCTGCCACCTTCAAACCTAATATCGTTTAGATTTTAACCAGTGCTGTCAAAATAGGTTGCCCTATCCCATCTGGTTTGGTCTACCACAAGTTGATCACTTAGTGAGCCAACCTATCTTGGCTCATTTATTAGCGAACCAGAAAAATTCAAATCCGACTCGATCTATCACGAGTTGGTGAGTAAATAAGTTGACTCACTTATTTACTTAATTACAATTTTTTTAAATAAAAAAATTTCAAACTTTCCATAATTTAAATATAAACAAATTTCACTCCCTGTTTAATTGATTTTGGAAATAGGGAACTTAAATAATTTTTTCAAGCAAAAAAAATAATAAATATTTTTTTATAAAATTAAAATTAAATTTTAATAAAATAAAATTAAATAGGTAGGTTGGTGGACCAATTTGACCCACCACAGGTTCAACTTGAATGAGCCGGGTTGAAATCTGATCTACATAATAAAATATAATTTTTTCAAATCCAACTTGATCCAAACGTGTGGTGAATCAGATTGACTTGCAGATTATGACTCATTTTGACCGCTCTAATTTTAATACATAAGACATTCTAAAGATCATTAACATCAATCCAATAGAAAAAAACAAATTAACTTTATTTAAAATAATTAAAACTTACTTAAATAAAAAGTTAAAAAACAAAAAGAAATAATATAATTAAATATAAAACTAAATTACCAATAAAATCTTTAATTAATTTGACTCATGCACATAAAATCACATTAAAATACTATAAATAATACAGCACAAGATAGGTACTCTTTATTGATTGTTGTACGTATTACGCATATTTAATGTCTAAGCTTGAGAGTAGGAATATCTTGTAAGCACCTACCACGTGACCAAGACCGAACGAAGCTCTTACATAGGAGGCAACATCTCATACATCGTCATCATTGCCAAAATTCACATCTCCACCCTTGTAAAAATATTCCTAATTATCTAAGTTGCTCCTTAACACAAAAATATTATATATAAAAATTTGTTTTACACGTTATAAAGATAAATAGTTATAAAATAATAAATTTTTATATTTTTTTAAGAAATAAGAAATTTAAAAGTAAAAAGGATATATATTTATTTATGAATTTAATAATTTATGTATCTCAAAGTATCAAATATAGTGTAATAATAAAAGAGATTTCAATTGACAAGTAGATATCCAATTTTTTTATTTTTTTTTTGAATTTAAATTGATTTTGAAGTTAGAATAGGAAGAGTTTTGTGTTAGGTGACACCCAATACACAATGGGAAATGAATGTGAAAAGTATAGGATTAGTGGGATATTTTGGGCTGTCCTATCCTATATACGCGTTGTTGTGAGTGTGAGCAATGATTAAGCAGCCAATTAAGGAAACTTGTTTCATGAACACAGCACAAGAAAATATAATATATACACAAACAGAGGATTCATGTGAGATCTTTTGAAGTTTTTAAAATGTTTCTTTATACGAGACAAAATTAGAATTTTAAAAAACATAAAAATTAAGATAATGTTATGTGTTTATGGTAAAGAGAAGATAAAAGGTGGTTACATAGGAAACAGGAGTGTGAAAGGCAGAAAGGGGGTGTGAAGACCTCGTTATCTTCTAAAATATCCTGCGAGAGAATGAGAAAAAAAAAGAGGATGATGCAATATTAGTGTTAGTAATGACAGAAATATTCCCATTTTTGGATTTTGGAAAAGAGTAAAAGGAACAGTGTTGGATTTAGCAAGTGTATTAGATTAGAAGATAATGAAAGGATGTCCCATTTGGGGTATTGTGGGTGCCTAGCTCATTAAATGGTCACTCACACAACACAAAGAAAGACTGAAGAAGCTCGTGGTTTGGACCATTTTGGCGGTCGTTGCATGCGTCGACATGTGACTCATGAAATGGAATCAACCACAGAGAGACACACTCACACATTCCCATCACCATCACTTTTATCTATGTCCATCGTCACATACTCACAAACTTTTATATAAGACACTCTTGTGCTTTTCTCATCCACAACAACTTTTCCAAACTCAAATTATTCTAAACTTATTATCACTTCTGCATAATTTCTATGCCTAAATAATTATCATCTGTGTTAAAATTGTGTACGTATATGTAGTGTGAGCAATGTGACAGCATTTCTGTCTGGCTAGGTGGTTAATTATGAGATCACCGACCATAAAGGAGTAGTTTGTCTGATATGTAAGATATATATGTGTTGGTTTCAACCGTCCAACCAATCTCTTCCAAGAACAACATCCAAATCCATCTGCTATTCGTCTCATTTAGGTTAAGTCGGCTACAACATTTTCTGTCATATTCTCTTCAACTTTCTCAAATCAAACCTTTCCTTTATATCTATTTTTTCCCCTTTGCTGTGTGGTCTTCTAAGATTCGTGTAATTCTTCTACTTAATCTTCATATATATGTTGTTTGGTTTGAATCACTTAATTCTATTCATGTACACGTCAAACCCAATAAACTGGTTCGATTTATATTATCCATGTCCATGTATTTTCGTTTTTGTTATTATATATATGCTATAAGTTATTTTTCTATTTTTAATTTATACAGAAAAATAATATGAATTTTCATATGTATTTGAGCCTTCTAGTCTTTATGAGGCCCAACAAGTATAATCTCTAATCGGAGAAAAAAAAGGAAAAATACTGAAATGATGTAGCAAGCACCAATGTGAGTAGTTACCAACTTTAATATAATATTGAAGTAAAAGACGGATAACTTTTTGGTTTCGAATGAATGCTACAATACTTTTTCTTCTTTGGCATAAAAGAATTCTACTAAGTACAAATGGTACAAACATAGGTTATATGCTTTTACAACACTTTATAACTTTATAGCTTTGTACTCTAATTTTGAAAAAGTAAGATATTTTCACATAATTTTTTTAACAACATTTTCATAGTCTTTTAACTAATTCATTAACATGTATATCATATCACACATGTTAAATAGATGTGATAGAGTAAAATCCATGTATAATATTTGATGTAATGAGAGTTTAGCAGGGATTAATGTTGTGTGAGTGAGAAAGGTAGATATAGATGGTAATGGCAGTAAAATATGTGACAGAAGAAGGTAAAGGAATTAGGAAAGTTAGTGAGGTGTGACAGAAGAAGGTAAAGGAGATGTGCATATAGCCCCCACGGCTACAACTTCCATTGGTGAAGTCAGAGTCAGACAGAGCTCACAGGTGGATTCACCACACTCAGAGACCTGTCAGAAACAAACCAACAAATGAATCAAAAATCGTAGTTGAAAATAATAAAGGGAGAGAATATGAAAAGAAGGGGAATTGCATGAAACACAGAAAAGTATTGGCGGGTGGGTCCATTCCATTAAATGGGTCATTGGATCCAAATGAAAGCAGTGACTGGTCAATCATTTGACCATCTGACCCATTTTTGACCCTCTGACTCTGCATTTATTCTTCTTTAGATTTAAAAACACTTTGGAACTAACTTCTTGTTGGTTGGTCCGGTTCAACCGTCAATTTCCCTTCTTCTGTAGGACCATACTTCATATGCATCCCGTGATTACATGCAAGCTTCGATACCACTAATCAATGCTTTCTGTTATTTTCTACTCACTCCAATACAAAACCACCTTAACTACCCACACTTCCTCAAAACTTATCTCTTTCATTATCTTCTTCAGGGATTCACTTCAAACACAAACTTACTTTAACCCATAAAATCTTATATCTAACATAATATATATATAACCTAAAACTTCAACTCCTACATGAATTCTCAACATGTTAACGTATCCACCAATCATAATGTACCCAAAAGAAATAATGTAACCGAATATCAATTTCCCAGTTAATAGGCAAGATACCAATAACAGAAAATATACTGACAGCTGCAGTCACTCTTAACATTTATAGTAATTAACTTATAGTCTCAATGCATAAAGAATTCTGGTAATTCAACACATAAAGAATTTGGATTAGCTTTTACCGAAATCATAATTTTAGATCGAAACCGAACATGCATTGTGATGCAAAAAAAATGATACGGACAGAGTGGTGGGGTATGAGTCAGACGACCAGTGCATTGATGTCGCACTCATTCCTTGGCGTTGGAAGTTACAGGTGTAGTACAACCACTGCCATAGTCTGTGACTACCTCTGTCTCTATCTTTCATGAGGTAAGATTTATCAATCACACTTCCCTATTTCCAGTTCAACACTGCTGCAAACAATTTTTGAATAATAGCATCTATAAACAAATATGAAAAACAATTAGATGTTGAGAGTTATACAGCATGAATCTAACCTCAAATAAACCATCATTCATTAGCATCTGGTGTCAATAAATGTTCACACAAATTGCATATTATATATGCACATAGGAATAAATTTATACGTATATAGCAAATTTAATCGATTAATGTACAGATTTACATAAGCAGTGGCATTCACAACGAATAACGTTTAAACTGATACATATTAATAAACACAAACAGTAAAAAATGACGTCTCATACTTTAATGCTCTGGTTCAGTCGCTTCTACAAACAAAAGTAAATCGTAAATTGTAATTAGAAAATAAACAAGTGATTGGCCTCCAACTGGGCTACTTGTGGAGTTTGTAAGGACTTCAAGCAGGATCTTCACATTTGATCAATCTTGCTGGCCATCGAGCATGGTCTTTCCAAAGTTCGTTCTGCAAAACAGATTACCGAAAAACCATCAATTTGACCATATCTTCATGCTCGTGGAAAGATCGTATCAGATATCAGGTGTCTTGTAAGTCGTAAATGGGAGTTGGCTATTGATCATGTAATATGATAAGGTACTATTTGTTTTACTTTTAAGAAACACACCGTCATCACAGTAATCTTTTTTACAGGCAAACCACTTATAGAGCATGAATTCTTAAACTGATTGGCACCTTATCACATTAACCATACAAACAAGAGCCATTGCAACAGTGCATTCAGACAGAGAGAAATAGAAAATGCTACACTTCCACCTCCCCCATTTCCACGACACACAGACATGCATTGATTGTAGTATATTCAAATATTAAGTGACCTATTTGTCCAAAATGTCTACACATCATAAACTCATCATCATCTTAATTTAAGCACCCTCTAGATATTGAGTGACCCATTAATTGTGACTTGTCAATATTCAACTTGGGCTTATATTAAGTTTGGGCTTCAGAGACCATACATATTGTGTTAAGAAGTGAACTTTAATCCTAAATCAATTCTACAAAATCGGTCTGAAAAGTGAGATTTAGACCCACTTATTTAATTTAGTCTTATAATCAGTGTGGAACTTTCAACACATCTTCCTTTTCTTTTCTTCAGATAAGCCAGTCTTTCTCTCATTTATTGTCCGAGTGAGCTGTTTATCCAAAAACACTCGTGATATTTTTACTTGTACACCTCTAACTTGTTTCTAATCCATAATTGTGCAACTTGCACTCCAACACTCGCCTTCAAGTCCGATTAGCATATGTTATTAACCCCTCGCTTCATTTGTGAGTTGTATTTTTCATACAACTACTCATGCAACGGTACCTTGTCTTTTAAACTGGTAAAAACATGGATCAAAAGTTCGATATGGTCGAGCAGAAATCAAAAAAATAAAATTTCTACAATAGTTATATAATATAAAAAAAAAAACAAAATATTGTGATTTTACGATGCTAAAATAAATAAAAATGAAATATAAACTTTAAGTTTCTAAGCATAAATGTTCAAATAGAATATTACCATGCTCAAATTGAAATTTCAATAATATGCATCAATAATAAATAATAACAAATTTATAAGAAAAAAAAATTACAAACACTACAGGTTTTTTTTTTTTTTAAGAAAAAAGAAACGTTAAAATAGTACTCTATTTAGCTATTTATTTATTAATTTTATTTGAACCAAATTTTCCAGTCCGACCAGTCAGTCCTATTCTCAGAGAAGCTATTTATTTCTATTTCATCATTTATTTTATTTGGGTTTGAGCTCCTTTTCTTGACTTTTAGAGCCATCACCATCAAGTCTATACTTTTGTTTTGGACTATCTTTTTTGCCTGACTTTTTATTTTTATATTTTATAGGCCTTTTAAATATTGTGGCTTCTTGTTTTTGTTTTGCGCTATATAAGGTTTAAAGTTTTTTCTTACTGCATCCCTTAATTTCTTGGGGCACTCCCATAATTTTTAAAATGGCATTTTATTTTTCGTCCAGTTTTGAAAATTTTTTGCAACAAACTTTCCATAATGGAATTTCTGAAATAGGATTTTTAAAACGAAATTTTCAAAAAACACATGTACATTTGAGAACAAGCTTCTCAGAATGTATGTAACAATTTTTAGAAACGGTTTTCAAGAACAAGCTTTCCAGAAATATAAAATGCGTTTTGAAAAGAATTTTCTCGAACAAACTTTTTTTATTTTGCAACAAGTTCTCTCTTCTTCCTCTGCAGGATTCTTCATATTTTCAAGGTAGTGTGGTGTATTGAGAGAGAGTATTCTAAAGTAGTGTGGTGCATTGAGAGAGTATTCTAATTTTTTTTTCTGTTAGTATGAGATGCAGGAAGCAAAATAGGTTTTCTTTCTGCACCCCCATAATATTTTTAAAATGACCATTCTGCCCTTTATGTTGTATTTCAATGGAAAAATCCAAATTGTCTATTCCAAAAATCTTTCAGAATAAGTTTTTTGAGACAAAATTTCTAAAAATGATTTCTAGAACATGAGATATTTTTTGAAACACTTTCCAAAATAAGTTTTTCAAAACAAACTTTTTAGAACAAGTTTTCTTAAACAAGTTATTCAAAACATGAGATGTTTTCCAGAATAAATTCTCTGAAATTCTAAATAAACATCTATCTTTCATTTCTAGATTGAATAACCTAGAAACATTCCAGATTAAACTATCTAGAAATTTTTGGATTAGGCAATCTAAAAGGGAAAAAACTACGTTTTGTTATATAAACTCTACTAAACCCTCTCTCTTCATTCTCACCATCTCCGACATCTCCGGCTTCAAGCTTCCTAAAGACCATCATGTTAATCTTGTCATTGTCATTGTCATTGCAAGACTCAATAGTTAATGCATAGTGACGCGTAGGTGCAATGCAAGATAAAAAGACGCAGTGACAACAAAGTGCCAACAACATGATGCAACAAAGGAAGATATTTTAGTCTTTTTATGTTTAAAAGGAGGTGTAGGTGGTAATACTGGGGTGCTGGAAGAAAAAGCCTCTTTAACTTATCTTCAAAGTTATGGACTTAATTTGAATAATCTAGATTTCCAAGAAAAGGTCTTGAATTTTGTACTCAATATCTTGTTTCTCTTTCATTTGTTTCTAACCTACCAATGTAGGATTTGTTCTTTAACAGGTGGCTTGACTCAGTTGTGACTTCTTTCAAATCCAGTCAATAACATAAGTTTTGAGAATTTGTTCTCTAAGTTTATACTTTAATTTTTGGATCTCATAGGCTGGAGGTCTTCGTGTCAGTTATTGCCTAGACTTTTCTTGACTTTCTACTGGCCTTCAGTGTTTTTTCTTTATTGATATTTCTGGATAATAGTAACCTAGCTTAGTACACCATATCCAAAATTATATGTTCTTTTCATTTCAATAATCAATTGGATAATGAGGTTTGAATCAATATATTAAATCACTTTTTTATAAATGTGTCGTTAAAAAAATATACAAATGCTTATAAGCTAATTAACAAACAATAAAAAAGTACCAAAAATACTCGCATTACTTACTCCTAAACCAGTTTTGTTCTTCTGTTAAGTAGAATTATTTCCTCCAAATCATTCGGAGAGAAAAGAATTAGTAATACCTCAGCTCTAAATTACAGTGATTTTGCATTTCTTTCATGAGCAAAAATCAATCTTAGCAGTCCTTGTGTGGGTATATTGTTGATCATTCAAGTTACTGATTACTAAGATATTAAAAGCATGTTGATTGATGTTAGGTTATCAGTAAATACAATATCTCAGCTCTGTTTAATGTAAGCAGTGTCATTTTCCATATTCCATAGTTGACGCCGTTTGTGTTTAGTCATTATGTTAAAAAATAATTCAACGAAAACGAAAAATGCACGCCTGCATGCTTAAAAATGAAAAGCATCAAGCACTAGATAAAGTATTAAAACCTTGTAGAGAATTTTCCTGTCAGACATGATATTTTACTTCAACTCATTTTCAGATAGTTGTTTCCTCAGGTCCTTTAGGGCATCCACTACTTCTGCATCAAGATTGTGCTTCAATAATCTACCTTGAAAAGAGGTGGATCTGTACACAATATGAAGCAAACAAATAGGCAAGATCTGTCACTGTGATGGTATGGTATGTTCTCAAAACACAAACATAAGCAGCACAATCAGATTGAATCAATTCAATAGTAAAAACATTATGCGCTATAGTGGCGTTCAAAGTCAAACTGAAACAATCCAAAAATCCAACAATAAATTAAACTTCTATCAATTTGAATAATTTTGTACAGTACCAAATGATTCGGTTCAATTGGCAATTTGACACTTTGAAATTTATTCAACCCAACTGAAATCAATTATTTAAATATTATTATATTACTTGCACAAGAGAAAAATGTAATATGAGTATGTTTAAAATATTAATAGAGTGATAGAAGAGTTGTCTTGGTAGTATGAACATTACATCAGTACTCTTGGGAGAACAAAAGAACTAAAGCAAAATAAAATATTACTAAAATAAACGAATACGATTTTGAATTTTATGTAATATTGTATAAATGTGTGCATGGGATTTGTTAGGGCTATCAGATGTATATTCTGTTATGAATATGAATTATATTTGTTTCTGAACGTTGGTATTTTAAACTAACTATTATATTGCAAAAGATAATAAGTCTTAACGTTGGTGCTTCCACAAGTTTCTCGGGCAGTTTTCCTCCACTTTGAACGTTGGCTTTGATTGCAAATCTTTTCCCGCAGGTGAAGGCACGGTTCCACTTCTTTTGCTAACGTTATTTTTCTAACGTTCATATTTTATTAAAAAAAATAATTTTCTAATAGATTTTTATGTTATGGGCTTGGTCCATGAGCTCTATAAATAGAGCACCTCCTCCACTCCTTTTTCCATCAATTCTCTCATTCTCATTCTGACTCTCCTTTCTATTAATCTCTTTCTTTCTCTTTTCTTCATCTCTCAAAATTCTGGGTTTATTTTTATTCTCCCTAAAGAGATCCTTGCTAGTGACTTGCGCGTCCTTAAGGGCAGTGACTCTACATGCCTCAGGAAATATTTGTTCGTGATTCTGTCAACATGTTTACAACATATTCTGCTAGTTATATAGTATTTATGCCACAATATATAAGTATAACAGCAAACTTTGGTCTTTATTTTTCTTTTAGCACCCCTTGTGTTTTTACATTTTATTATAGTTTCTTTGTTGATAATTTTTTTTTGCTAATTTGTATAAAAAAAACAAATTGTTTAATTATATGCATCATGTTGAAGAGAACAATCTTTAGTAAGTAATGAAACTATTTGTCATTATATAACATTAGATTATCATGTCAAAAGAATGAGATTGAATGTACTAATGCAAAACTATACAAGAAAATCATAAAGCTGATCAAACCAAGTTGTAAAATTTGGTTTGATTTGATTTGGATATTTTTTATTTTCAATCCAAATTTCCTATAAATTTAATGTGTATAAAAAAAACAAATTGTTTAATTATATGCACCGTGTTGAAGAGAACAATCTTTAGGAAGTAATGAAACTATTTTTCATTATATAACATTAGATTATCATGTCAAAAGAATAAGATTGAATGTACTAATGCAAAATTATACAAGAAAATCATAAAACTGATCAAAGTTTGATTTGATTTGGATATTTTTTATTTTCAATCCAAATTGCCTATGAATTTAATGTTTGGTTCAGATGCATTTATAACCAAGATTTGAACCAAACTATGCCACAAACACCCCCCTAATATGTTGCGTTTTAACAAAGAAAAATATCAAAATTTCAAAGGTTGCTTGTCATTTTTCTTTCTTTATTGTAAGTTTTTAGTAATTGGAGGGATGTGGATAGGGTTTTGGATGCTTGTTTTGCCCATGATTGCATGAACTTCTTATACCTTTTTCTTTTCCTTCTCATTTTGGTTTATTTTATTTTTTTACAGGAAGCCTGTCAAGAATTAAAATGAAAGCATATACAGTATAAGCCAAGATGTCTGTTAACTGAGGGAGTTCTGCTCTAGTAACCACTATCTTATGTTTCTTTTTTCTTTTTTATTTCACATATGTCATTTTGGTATGTTAGAAATGATTGATGTAGCTTGAAGTGTTAACCAGGTAGAGATGGTAAGCCATATAATGGCAACCTAGATTATTGAACACACTAACCCATAAAAGCATACCGAGAATAAATTATAAGAGAATAACCAAACCAAACTTCAGACACAAAATCAATATTTTCTCAAATTATTGCAGTCAGGGCACACCTTTGCTCTTGAAGCATCTTTTCAACCTCCTTTTGCGATGCTTTGATCTACTACCCAAAAAATTAGGAAAACGGACCAATGCAAATATCATTAAAGGGAATAAAATTCATCTAGTATGTTAAAATAATGATAGGATTTGATTTCATGTCCATATAATTTAAACCTATGTAAACTGATAAATCTAATATGACATCAGAAAACCTGCAATTATTATGTGCCATGTAGAGTGTCAGATAATTTAAAAAGGAAATTTTTTGATGATAACAGAACAATGCTGCCTCAAATTAATGTTTTACCTCAGTTACTAAAGCCTTGCAACTCCAAATAAAGGCTCCCTGAAAGTCAGCAGCAATATAAATATTTCTCACCAACAAATATAGCACAATGCAGACACTGTTACTTGATGTTCAGTTGACGGTATTTACCAACATTTGAAGAATCAAGAAAAGGAAATCATGATAAGATCTGAGAATTACTTTTATTTATGCAGAAATTAAATAATTTGCATATTTTGCTAAGGAGAGTCAAATACTCATAGCTGGAAAAGAATTGTGAAGACAATTGACAATCAAGTTGCATCCATTTCACTCAAGTTTTCAATTTATAGGAAGGAAGCATACAGCTCCATGTGCTGCTTGCTGGTGGCAATGATCAGAAGTGACTACCCAGACTTTGGGGCAACCATCCTCTCTTAAAGCTGCAACCTAAAATGAGCAAAAATATACTACTGTTAAGTTCCACTCAAAGAATGAGAGGAAATGAAAGATGTGCTGTACTCATACAGATGAAGCAGTTCTCTACTGAAGATTCACTGAATGAAAGCAAGATTGAAGCACTGTAAATGGGATGACCTGACATTCATTGTAATTTAAGGCTCGTGTGCTTACAGAAGTGACATTGGAAACAGGATCCACAGAGCAATGGAAGGGCTTATGTGAGTTTATAGAAATGGCCTGTGACCTTCCTATAAGAGTTGTCTAGATTATTTCAATAAGTTTCATGACATTATTTAACATAGTAAACTACATTTCAGCTTATTCCAGTAAGCTTTACAGTACAGCTCTTTAATAAAATCTCATTTTATAAAAGTTTATGGAAGAAGGCCAATTCCCAAATAAATACTTAATAAGAGATTAAAATGAATTGAACTTCTGTCTGGTAAGTTCAAATCGACTGATAAACTTCAACTTTTCTAAAAGTTTTCTCATCAGACTAGATGGATTTTGTTTCTTATTTTGTTCTCCTATGGAATACAAGTGATTATGAAGAAGTTTATTCAAACCAATCCATAATATTTTAGTTATTTACTCAAACACACTATTAGTATGTCAAAAAAAGGATAATAAAGTTCAGTTTCTTAAATCCTGTTACAAAAGAAGGGAGTTGGTAACTACAGTAAAGCAACCTGTAGAAATATCTAACCTCTTTTTCAATCCATGTATCGGCGCATGTGTCCCCTGAGAAAATAATATCAAGACTGCAAAATGGCCAAAATACAACCTCAGAACATGGAGGAATTTAAAATGTAAATTGATATGTTAAAGAAATGGTCCTCCACTACCACTATATTGTATGACAAAAATAAATAAATAGAGAAAAAGCATACCCTGCGAAATCTTCTTTGTGGCTGGGGAGTCCAGACATCATTGCATCAAAGACAACAACCACTTTAACCTCTGCAGAAACGTATAAATTTATAGACAAAATAAGAGTTGCAGTGTGGGGATTGATAGCCAAATAAGAGATAGAGAGAGGAACCTCTAAGCATGCTGAAGGTTACAAGCTCGTCAATTAGCTTTTGACGAGCAATATCAAGTCTTCCTTTCATGAAATGTTTCTTGAGTTTCATCCAATAGCCACAAACATTATAGCCATCAACAAGCAATACAGGGACAGCATTGTCTATACCCATCTGATTGGTACTGCCGAAGACATATGATATTATATTTAAAGTCAATTGAGGGAAAGAAAGACGAAAGAATGATTGTGGAGTTACTAGTAGAGAGAGGAGGTGGGGTCACGATAGAGGTCGGTGTCTTCAACATCATCATCCTTCTCCACCTTCTTCTTGCGGTAACTGGTTGAAGGTCTGGGAGTGGCAGAATTTCTATTTTGGAAGCTCTATTGAATGACATAAGAATAGAAATGAGTATGCATGTGAGGGTAGGGTTGGGGAAATTGATTGAAGTTAAGTTACCTTCCATAGCTTGAGGAAGCGGAGGTTTTGCTTGACGTTGGATGTGATTCTTGGAGGAGTGGATTCTGAACCCTGAATCTCATGCTGCTTCCTGTTTTTGTTGGCAACTATCACTATGCTTTGTCTCTGACAAGATGATGAAGATGAAGAAGAAGCAGCAGCATTGTGATTGCAATCTCCACCTACTACAAAGGAATTACGGGATGAAGGAACAGCTTTCAGTTTCATAATATTGTTCTGCTAATTCACTTTCACATTTTTCAATTTTCCTGCTGTTTTTCCTCTCTTCTCACCCTTCATCCTTTCCTCCAAATCTCATCCTCAGCCACCAACTCCAAATACCAACTTATTGATTAAATAAAATAAATAAATAATATTACGCGTCTCTTTGTTTTGCCTTTTGTTACATACTAATAATATATGTAATATATGTAAGGAGGTTTAAAACACACACACACAGATTTCACAGTGGTAAAATATTGAGTATAAAACACTTCTTCAATCATTTGAAGATGTAATATTAAGTTCTAAAATTGCTGAATAATACAGATTTTGGTTGACTTATATTCACTTACACAAGCATTATACAAGTAAGCTGTCTCCTAGAAATATTTATGGGATTCACATGCTTAATTGAGAGAGTTTACGTAGATGCCATTAGATATCATCATGAATTTTGCAATCTAGCACAAACAAGAGAAGTATAAAATATCTTTCCCTGAAGAAGAAATATCGTCGAAGCTTTTCTATCTCCATTAAATCGTTTGTTGTATGCTCGGTAACCATTGCTATAAGTATTTAGTTGGATGTGATAATTTACGACAAAAAACAATATATAATTTTGCGTTAGGGGTTCCAACGACATTAGAACTACAATTGTATTATTATTACTACGAAAATCACTTATATGGATTAGGATTAGATGATAAAAGTCAATTATTGGTAAAGACAAGAGATTTTTGAGCCAATACCTTTTAACAGTAAAGGTAGTGGAATAATGATTAAAAAAATGAACGTAGATAGTCTTTCGGTTTATGAGATCGAGATTAAGCTTTTTTTCATCAATAATCTTTAATTTCAAATCTTAAGTATGCAAAAAGACACTTTGATCACGGTTTATTCGAATGTTATAATAATAAATGCATAGTGAAAAAGTAACCAAATATTAAACATATATTTATAGATTTTGAAATAAACTTCCGAACAATGTTGGTCTAATTATGGTCTAAATAATAATGATCTCACTTAGAGTTGATGTAATCATTCTTACGGCTAATTTTGTCAGTCCGACCAACCAATTTACATAATTTTACATAAGATCAAAAAGATTGTGGTCGTTTTGTCTACGATTGACCAGAGTGTCACAGTGTACATATAGATAAAGGAAAAAGTTATTTTAACAACACTTTTTTAACAATGCGTGATAACTTGTGATTGGTCCATTTCAAATATTTTTTTAAACATAAATTCAAATAGACTAATAAAATGATCATATGTGTCTTGTTGTAAAAAAGTTGTTAAAAAAATTGTGTATCCAATAAAATTTTAAAAAAGTGTATCGTTTAGTCCTGAATTTGTTTGGTTACATATTGGGCTTCCCCACAGGCCGCATCTGGATAAGAATTAGTTTGGTGTGATTTTTGAAGATTAGCATAGTGGTGGTTTTCGGCCCCCATTATCGTACAGGTTGTAGGGCTGTCCAAACATGTTTAATAATTCCGAGTCCCACCTTTTGGTTCCTGGGGCTTCATTTACATTATCGGTCTCTGCATTTACATCCAACACAACCATGTGTGGGTAGTAGCAAACAACTTACAAGGTTCCAAAGTCATGTTCTAGGTTCCCACTGGACTTATGTTATGTGAGAACTACTATGTCACATAAATAATGTAGTTGTGCAGGCAGAATTCAAAGACAGTGATTGTATTGCAATTGACCTTGGCGCTGTTTCCCTTCTCAAGGCTTTCAGCTCTCTCACAAGATTGTTTTCCAAAAGATAGATAGAAAAAATCAGTGGCAAAAAAGAGTTACTTTGAAGCCCAACATTGAGAATTGCTGAACCAAAAAATAAAACATTGAAGACTGTGCAAGTTTGAAGCAAGAAAAGCAAAAGTGGATCTCCTTTTAAGTATTATTCGGTGTATTGTCTTTAAGTGGATGATCTTGACTTGATGAAAGTCATGATCCTTATACACATCCTGTTCCTGGTAGGAATAATAATTAAACATCATATTCAAAATTCTTTCCCCCTATCCCGGCCTGTTCTATTTTCTTTTGTTGATATATGTGCAATGATTGGATTGGGGAAAAGCAGTTCGATGATATGCTTTCTAATAAATGGTTTTTGTAATTTTACTAGGCATTTTAAGGCAGGATCAGTTGTCAATATGCCTCATGTTGGAAACAGGACAACCTGGATTCATAGATCAATACAAAATCACAGTTTATCTAATTAAGCATGATGCAAGTTGGACCATCTTCATGCTACCCTATACCATTTTCTATTTTCAATTCACAGTTGGCACATGTTACATAAAATTCTGTTCCTTTTTAAAACTGCTCCTGTACTTTTGTTATACTAAATTGTCCTGGTATGCTACTTCTAACAAAGTTTACATTAAAATGAATTGGAATAGACATAACCAACCACTCATGTTTATTTATATCTGATAAGGTGGATGTAATAATGAAAGTAATGAAATCGTAGAAGGCGTATCTGAATGGATAATTTCCTTGCTTTCATTATACCTTTGGGTGTGTATTTTAAAACACCAGCATTGTAACGTTGTTGTCACTTTGTTAAATGTGTGAAAAAGGAGCACTACTCGGCGCCCACTTCGGTCTTTAACTGCTCCACAAACTAGAGCATGTGGAATTCAACACAAGTCTGGTCACACATCATAAACATATGTGGCTCAGTATATAATATAAAAGAATAATAATACTCTGATACGGTTATTTACTTTGACAGTGAAATGATACGTTGTGAGTTTCAATAATAGCTTTATTCAATCAATCACATTACATTATTTTACAAATTAATAACATAACGCTGTGTGAAATGAATGTATCTGACACGTTGACACGTTGACGTGTTGACACGTTGACGTGTTGACACGTTGACGTGTTGACACGTTGACGTGTTGACACGTTGACGTGTTGACACGTTGAC
>NC_028357.1:49613628-49668322 GCF_000741045.1 Vigna radiata var. radiata
GTTGACACGTTGACGTGTTGACACGTTGACGTGTTGACACGTTGACGTGTTGACACGTTGACGTGTTGACACGTTGACGTGTTGACACGTTGACATATTACATATCAACACGGTACACGTCAACACGTTGAAGTATCAAGGTACTGGTGGTCATTACTGCAGATACAGTAAAACAGGAAAAAGTTTTTGGTGAAATAGAATGGGAAGTTAGTTGTTGCTACTGCACCTAACGTTACGCTTAGGACAATCCCAAATACCGTGCCAAAGACTTCACTGGGACCGCTTCTGCTTGCCTTGCTGTTTGAAATGCAATCCAGCTCTATCAACTATCATAACACACGTGACTGGGGCCTCACGTTCCAAAGTGGTAGGGATTCTCCATTCAGGATACTCAAAATAAGCAACAATCAAATACATGGTAGTTTTCTTCAAAACACTGGTATAAAAAGTGAAAACTTTTTATATGGACTATATTTATATCAGTTTCCAGAATTAATACAGAAAGTCTTTTTTAATCTGTATAAAAAACCTTCATTGTATTAGTGCATACACCATACAACATACAGTTCAAACGATCAAGTGTCACTGTGTCTTTCTTGCTGCAAATTCTCTAGTTAAACCGTGCATGGTATTTGAATCTTGTTATTATTTGATGTGCTATATGAAATACATTTATATAACTCTTTATCTGTGGATGAATTTCTTGTATTTTTATTTTCGAATGTTTTTCTCCCCTCACAAAAGCCACCAACACTCCATGTGCATCATATTTTCTACCCTTGTTCTTGCTGCTTTTTTGGAAGAAAAGAATCTATCTTTTATCTAGAGAGAGGGTTATTGCTCTAATCATGTAAGGTTCTTCTGGCATTGCATGTGCAGCAATCACCTCTGCCCACTTCATATTATTTTGCAGTTCTCAACCTCTCTTTAAACCACTCATATCATCACATCACACCACACAACACAACAAAACCCTCTCCCTTTTACATATAACACATGTATAAATATATATAATGCACGCGCCATTCAGTTTACCAAGTGTTTTGTTGTGGTAAAGAATTCAACTTCTGTAGGCAATCGATACCATCATTCCAGCCACGATGAGCAGCAGCCCTGCACCTTGCAGCCGATCCTGGTGAATACCAAACTAAACCTTATATTTTTTTTCTGGGAGTCTGTTGGAGTTTGACACATGATGCAGTGACCCTTTTGTTCAATCTTGTTATGACTTATCTGTGTTCATGAAATTAAGATTCTGTGTCACCATGATTTTGTTAAAGGTCTATTAGCGAGGACTCCCTGAGAAGGTATGTGCAGTTTGCAAGTGAAAGTTGTATACAAGAGTTGTTGGCAGCTTCAGACACAAACAGAGGAAAGGACAGTGACGGATGGAAGATTCTAACTCTTGACAACGGAGTGGAGATATCAAAACGCAGGTCAGGCTCACTCCACACGTTTCGCAGCCGTTGGATTCTTAGATCTGTCTCTCCCCAACAGTTCATCACAGTGGCCAATGCCATTGATGCTGCAAAGGTGAATGTCAAATTTCTCATAAAATGACAGAAAATAAAGTGACATTTTCTGAGAGAGGTGAGTGTGTGTAAAAGGAAAAGAAAATGAAAACAGAAAAAAGGTATACCTTAAACAGGAGAGTTAAGAGGATTAGATTCCCATCCAGCATGTTGAAAAGAAAACTTTTGTCTTTAGCACTGTCCTTCATCCTATCTTTATTTTTTAGTTTGTGGCTGACATCCATAGGAATGACAAAAAAATGCACGACTCCTTGTCTTTTACTTTCTTCTTTATTCCTCCTCTTTGTACATGTGAATATAGGTTGTTCCTTGTCTTGGGGGTTCAATTTGATTAAGGAAGAATAGTTATTTCCTGATTACTTTCTGATCTTGGTTTTTGATTATTTTATTAAGCCAGCAATGGGACTCTGATCTGGTGGAAGCCAGGTACATAAAAGATCTTGAAGACAACCTCAGCATAATTCGTCTAAGGTTCGGAGATAACTCGAAGCCTCTCTTCAGGAACAGGGAGTTCATTGTCTATGAACGCCGTGAAACCATGGGAGATGGCACCTTGGTTAGTACTAAAATTCCAACCATAAATGTAGTAGCTTTTGTCTTTAAAACCATTGAAGAAAATGTTAATGGGGTGTTATAGGTGGTAGCGGTTGCTTCACTGCCAAAGGAAATAGCTGCAGGATTGCATCCGAAGCAAAGTAATGCGATCAGAGGATTGTTGCTTCAGTCAGGTTGGGTGGTAGAGAAGCTTGAAGATGATTCATGTGTGGTCACTTATGTTGTTCAGGTAATTAACAATCATAGAAAAAAAAAATGTTGTCTGCATCATTCCTAGTTGTAACATGTTTTCTTTGTTTCGTTTTGTTTTCAGTTGGATCCTGCAGGGTGGCTACCGAAGTGCTTTGTCAATCGATTTAACACAAAACTAGTTATGATCATTGAAGACCTTAAAAAATTAGCCCAAGCATGTCCCAGTGAAGGTGAAATTTGATTACTTTGTAAAGTTGCAAACAAAGCCACTGCAACCAAGTATACTAGTAGTATATATGTTCATCATTTCATACATAAACTTAAATAACTTTTAGGTTTATAATACATAATTTTTATTTTCAATTTCTAATCAATTTTTGTGCTAAATAAACTACCTAATAATTAGTATGGTGTTTGAAACTTACTTTTAAGTCGTAAATATAATTAGTTTGGTGTTTGAATATATAGATTTAAGGTTGTAGTTAACATATTACAGCTAAGCAAGCTAAAAGGGCTTTGTCCTCTGTTTCGGCTTTTATTGGCATTGAAGTCAAAGGCTAATTAATAAATATTTATAGAAATGAATTATAATAATATCCAATAAAATTGTTTGGTATATCTATGTAAACAATCAACCTCACTTAATCAGAGGGAGAATAAAAAATGGGTTGACCTATGCTAGAAAAAAAGAAAAATAATCATAAAACAAACACAAAATAATAATATGATTAATATTCTCAGCATAAACATATATTAATTGTTGAATGTGGATTACTTTTTAAACCATTGTATTAGAAGAAAAATAAATATTTAAGTGAGAAGCCATTTTCAAAAGTTATTTTTGAAATAAGTTATCCCTTTTTACCTGAACAAGAGAATTGGTGGAATTTAAATTTGAATTTGGATTAAAATTTTACCTGAATAAGTAAAAAAAAAGTGTGTTACAGTTGAAATTAATTACACAATTTGAAATTAACGGCTTCTTTTGTTCCCAGTTTAGTTAAAGTGTGTCAAATTCGTCTCCTTTTAGAAAATGTTAATTTCGTCCTCATATAGAAAAAATTTGTGTCAATCAAGTCATCTCCGTTAAAAACAAACTAATGGCACCATTAGTTTGTTTTTAACGGAGATGACTTGATTGACACAAATTTTTTCTATATGAGGACGAAATTAACATTTTTCTAAAAGGAGACGAATTTGACACACTTTAACTAAACTGGGAACAAAAGAAGCAATTAAACCTTACCTAATTCATATAAGAAACATCAAACTGTCATACCAAACAAACCTCATAATCTGACAAAAAATTAAACATGAAATTAGATTTTTTTTAATTTATAATTTTTTGGATTAATTTTTGAAGTAAGTTGGTTTCATTTTTTATAATATATATAAAATAAAGAAGAAAATAGTAAATCTTCATTTTAATTCTTTGTAAAGGATGGTTATAATGAAGTAAGGATCTCAAGAAGAAAAGAAGAGAAGAAAAGAAAATTTAAGAATAGAGAAACGGATTTGAGTTGAATTGAAAATCTTTTGGGGCAGAATGTGACATATGCTACCTAGGATTTTCTTTTTCTATGGAAAAAGAAGGGTAGTTAACATCTATCAAATAAAATATATTTATTTATGATTCAAAATCATAGTAATTTAATTCTTTAAAAATAGTGTTCTCCCTTTACAACATTTTACAATGATATATATTGAAATTTTAAATTTTAAATATAAATAAACATAATTAAAATATTATTATTTTTAATTGTCCACACACACATATTTTAATGATAACAAAAAAATAATAAAATAAAATAAATATTTTAATTATAATTATTAAAATAAAAAGATGTTTAAATTTATAAAATAAATATTGTTTATAAATTTTATTATAGACAATTTTTTTTGTAAATTAAATTTAAAAATGATTATAAAATTTAAGTTTTGAATATAAAATAATAAAATAAATTATATTACAGAAGATACAATTAATAACGCTAAAAACAATTACAGAGGGTCAATAGTTATAAGTAACAAAAATTAAATGCCCTTTAGAAAAATAATAGATTATTTTTGGTTTGAATTGATAAGAGAAAAAAAATAAAAGAAAAAAACGGTAGAGGCTAGTTGAAAACAAAAGTATTTTTATTTTAAATTAACAAATCATCTTTTCTCAGCGTTAAATAAGGGTTTTTTTTTTTTTTTTTTTTTCTATTTTAGCACTTATGTATGTGATGGCTGAGTTGTTCGAGGTGGGATTATAGTACCGAATAACAATGCCTCTGGATGCAGCTTGATAATTGGTGCTTGGTGTAGCCAACACAGGGAGACTAACATGTATCTAGGTTCATGCAAACCTTTGACACCTTCAAATTAGTATCCAAGGCTTTAAGCCTTTGGCTATTGGCGGATGAAGTTTAAGAAAGGCTGAATGAAGAATATAAGATTATTATAGGGTTGTTGGTCACGGTTATGCAGAACTTTTCAGCTGCTGTTTTTTTCTTTTGTTTCATGATGTAGTTTTTTTTACCTTCTAAGTTATAATCTCAAGGAAAAAGGAAATCCAAATAAAAGAAACGACAAGAAAGATATTTGTTATCAAGTAATAATGAAAATAAGTACAAAAAATAAAACCAGCTGAACACCAGTGCAAACAAGTGTCATAAAACAACAAAAGCATTAAACCACACTAATAAAATATAATTCACTAGTTTTTATTTTTTACTTTGATCATTTTGTGCAAAACGTCCAGACCACACCAGTTCCTCACAATGAGTTAAATTCCATAGGATAACTAAAAACACAGAATTATATTTCTTCCTTGGTTCACCTCTTTATCATTGTCTGTAAATTGCATAAGCATTGGTTCACTTCTTTGCGCTTCTGCAACTTTTTCATTTCTTTTCTTAGTCTTTGGAGAAGAAATATAGCAAGGAAAATCATGCAGCTCAAAATGAAGATTCCTCACAAAAGAAGCAGGCAATATCATCAGCAGACCCACAGCCGACTTAACTTGTCCATTCTCAAGCTAACATGCAGCTATGCACACACTGGATCAACATTTAGCAAACTAATATACTTGATATATAAACAAGTTTGGCTTGGACTTGAGGTACTTAAATATTGACTACTACTTAGCTAGAGTCAACTTTTGGATATGGAGACTCTCCACTCAAATCAAAGGTGTCGTTGCTATTATAAGGATGGCTGGAACTCCCTCTGCTTACCTCTTCATAGCTAGAAGAGATGGAGGGTGATTCCTCAGTAGGGTTTGCACCAGATGACTTCAATATGTTCTCAATTTCTCTTACCACATCACTCATTTTAGGCCTTGCTTCACCTGACTCTTCAACACATTTCAAGGTCAAATTCACAAACTTGTCAAAACCGATCAGTGTTGTGGACGACAATCCCATGGCTGGATCAATAAATTCTTGAAGACCGTATAAGCCTTTTGTCTTATCCACTGCATTCTTAACCTCTTTCACAATATACTTCCCTCGCTCCAATGGCTTTTTTGCAGATATAAGCTCCAACATTAGCACTCCAAAGCTATACACGTCACTCTTCTCAGTCAACTGTTGAGACATATAATACTCTGGATCCAAGTAACCCTACATCACAAGTAAAAGTTATCCATTCTCAGCATTATTAGCATTCTGAGTTTTATACATTTTCTGGGACACCTTATATACAATTCTTGCTATTGGATGTGTTTTCCTTGTTTTCATGTGAGTTGCGTTATCGAAACTGTTAATCAGTAATACAAAAATTCCAAAAAAGATGTTCTCATTTCTTTTGTGCTGTGTAAAGGTTGGGAAGATACTATACTAACCAGTGTTCCTTTAACTTGGGTGGTAACATGATCCTTTTCTGCATCTACCATAGACTTGGAGAGGCCAAAATCGGAAACTTTGGCATTTAAGCGGTTATCCAGCAAAATATTGTTTGATTTTATGTCCCTATGTATGATGGGAGGATTAACAAGTTCGTGAAGATAAGCCAGACCCCTGGCAGTACCAAGGGCAATTTTTAGCCTTCTAATCCAATCTAACTTAATTCCTGACTTCCCTGCATAATCAGTTACAAGAAAATTGAGTTACAAATTTAACACATCTCACCAGTCGCAATCCGTTCCAGCAGGTATCATATCAAAGATGCCAGAGCGAGAGAGAGGAATATGCAAGTTCAATAACAATGAGTAATGTAAAAAAGGAAATAAATTGAGAATCAAGAATACATGTTCTACAAGCCTCATCATAGTACATGACTATAATTGTCTTGCACCCATTTCTTTATAATATTCAACTCTGTTATCAGTGGCATCACCAAATGTCAGATTTTTGTATCTCTCACTCATGGGCAGACACCCATTGTGACGATTGACCATATATGCTACATATGCTATATACTAAAGGTAAACTCTTGCCATATATATAATGATACAAAATACTACATGTAAAGCTCATTAGTATTACAGGAAAAATATTATAACGACTAACATGTTTAGTAAGCAGGAGGATAAGTATACCTGAGAGAGCATCCTTTAAACTTCCATTTTGAAGATACTCATAAACCAGCATTTGCTCTCCTTGGTCAAAGCAGAAGCCCAAAAGGCTGACAAGATTCTTGTGGTGAACCCTTGATAGAAGTTCAATCTCCGCTTTAAACTCAAGCTTTCCCTGCATAGATTCTTTTTGAGCTCTTTTTATTGCTACCCTTTGTCCATCGGGAAGGGTTCCCTTATAAACCTGTGTGTAGACTTTTAGACATTACAAAGTTGGTTTATGTATGATAAACACAGATGAACTTGTGTCACAGTTAATTATACTACCATCTTCACCTGACCTCACTTTCTAAATCACTACCCTAAGATATAGTAAGAGAAAGCAATCTATTACGCAATGCTTAACTGTGTCATCATACTTGTTTGTTTTTAGATAAAATTTCCACTATACTTTTTCCAATATAATGATTTTTTTCGAGATGCATGGCAAGCACATGAGCTACAATCACAACAGTACATTTAAGCTACAACCACAACAGTACATTCAGTACCTTCCCAAAACCCCCGGATCCAATGTCATTGACTTGAGAAAAATTTTTGGTGTATTTTTTAAGGTCTTCAAAAGTAAACATTCTTGCTTCTTTCAACTGAGGGACATCACTCTTGCTATCAACCGTATCCCAGCGTCCTGCATTCGTGAAATTTAAGCATGTTAATTAAATCATTTCCATGTGAATGATTAGAATGCAGGAGATAAGTATAGAGCTATATTACTAAAAGGATTGCTTTGTCCAATCGCTTTTTCGGCCCTTTTCTTCTGGCGGAAAGCATAAACACCAGCTAAGAGTAATAACACTAGCAAGACCAAACCACCAACTGCTGCCCCAATTATGATTCCAATGTTTGAATGTTTATTTGATTCACTCAATCCTTCTACACAACAAGAAAGGTTGAGAAAAAGATTATCTTAAAACGGAGCAATTAATACCATAGTTTTATTCCAACTATGTGGGAAATTGTTTTTACCATAGTTCCCAAAGTGTTCATATCCATCTGCAAGAAAAAAATATGGTCCAAAATCCGGCTGTGGAGGCTTAAAAGTCTGGTTGCTTAGCATAAAACCAATTGTTAAAGTCCCTGTTCGATTGAAATGATCTAGTCCGGATGGGAAGACTTGTAAGCTCAATTTGAGATACCCAGTTGAATCTCTCCTTGGGTGGCTCAACAAAACCGAATCCACAGGTACAAAGTGAGACTTAAAAGACCGCATCAGAGAATCCTCAAGCATTAAGTAGTGTGTTTTGTTATCCAAGTCCGTAAAGGAAGGTGACCTGAAAGCTAATGTTCCTGTATATGGATATGCGCATTTACAGTTGGGACTCGAAATCTGATCTGAACTGCAGGCACCAGGTTCACAGTTATTTGGTGGTGTTGAATACGAGAAATTGGATTGAGAAGAGGAGCAATATGTCCCTCGTTCATTAGTTTCTTGGCAAACTGGGTTATCTTTGAGTCTGCAGGAAAAAAATGCAGTTAAAATGAGGCCAAGTGAAACCAAAGGTGCAAATCTCAAACTACTATCAGAGAAATGGAACACCTTATAAAACTATTCAAAACACTGATTCTATGCAGTGACATGCACAAAAAAAATGGCAGCAATGATTATAACTTTAGGCTTACATTATAACGACATTTGAAACTTCAGTTTGCTTAATGTTGTCAATTGAATTAGTCTCCAAATCAATAAGTCGCAGCCGGCTGCTGTAGGAGGAGCCGACATCCAAGGTTCCATTTATTTTGTTGTCTTTTAGGACCCTGTGGTCAGATATTAGTACATAATAAATATATATTACTGTTTCAAGGAAGATTATGTTTAGCTACTTCTAAAGGCTATTATTGTTTGGCATGAATTCTCAGTTCTTGTTACCCATTTGTAGAAACTTTCCCTAGTCAAGAGGCTCAAGACAGGTGTACTTACACAGTCTGTAAATTGACAAGTTCAAACAAAGAAGAGGGAACCTGTCCTTGAAGTTGTGTTCGCTCCATCATTCTGCCATGAAAAACAAGTTCTAACTGTGTAACCGGATTTCACTCACGAAAGTACAGAGAGCGTGGTGAAAGGTCAAAGAAGTGCACAATGAAAAACGTACAATGTCGTTAAGGACTTGAGAGTAGAGAACCATTCTGGAAAATCCAATGGTGTAAAACTATTGTTGCTCATGTCCCTTCAAAATAGATTAAAGACGTACTCACTCACCATTACAAGGTTGAGATAACTTTGAATAAACATAGGATACCGAATGTTAGTAACAACTACAATATAACTATCATAACTAAATGCTTTGAAAATTACAGGTAGCTGAGGGCATTCATTCCAGTAAGGTCTGGCGGGGAGCCTGACAGTTTATTGTTGGACAAGTACCTGAAATGAATAATTTAAAGCCAAAAAAATTCACTTTTCAAGTAAAAGTGTCCGTGCAGGGAAAGGAAATGTTTCATGTGTTCTTCATGTTTGCTTACAGATCTCGAACATTCGTAAGATTGTTGATGTTTGAAGGCACAGGTCCATCCAATGAATTACCATCTAAGCGCCTATTCACACAAGAACAGTGTATTAATACCAAGAGCAGAAAAACTTCATGAACTTGTTTGAGGAATAATGTAGACACTTACACCACCTCCAGACTCTTAACTAGTCCTAGTGTAGATGGAATTTTCCCTACGAGTTTATTGCTTTCCAAAAGCCTGCCCAAGAAGATTTTCAGGATCAACGTGTATGTGAGAAACAATGAAGATGTTTTTGTCTACAAAATAAATCTAGATACTTCAGCATTGCAAGGAATCGAATAGTAAAAATGTCCCGACAGAAAAACAGAAACGAATGTGTTAATTCAAGAGTTTGTAGCAACTAGTTCACTTCATAATTGGAGACGTTTGTACCTGTTTTTGTAAGCAGTTCAATCCAGGGTACGTAATGTTACACGTTCTCAATTATATGAATGGAGTCTACGTGAAAAAAAAATAAAATGTAAGAACAGTTCTTACAAATGAATGAGAGCCATTTCCGGGCTAAACAGTCGAAGAGGGATGGTGCCTGAGAGATTATTCTTCCCAAGATGACTGTATAAAATGGACATGTGTTGATGTTTTTAGTACGTACAACGAAAAATGTGTTTAGAAAAAATTGGCAAGCCAATTACTACAGAAGAAGAGATTTGACATACAAATGTTTGGCATGATGTAAGTTATCAAGACCTAATGTGCCATCACCAGATACGGGGATGCTCCCTTCAAGTTGATTGTCTGCTAAATCTAACCAATAAAGCTTTGATAGATTACCAATAGAAGTCGGAATTACTCCACTAAAGCCATTGGAATTTAAAGACCTGTAATTCGAAGTATATGATTTAGACTAGGATCCAAGATCTTTTATTATAATGCCAAAACTAAAAATAAAAGCACACTAGTCATATGTCAGAAGTCTCTCGTAGAAAATACAAACGAGCATGAACAATGAAACCGACATTCAGTGAGTTTTAGACCGATTAATGAGTTAAAAAGCATTACAAGAACAGGAGCTCCTGCATATTTCCTATGCTGTCTGGAATAGGACCACTGAAGCTGCAGCTAACAAGAATTCTGTTGACAAATGTGTAAGAAAATGTTGTTAGAATTGTTTTTATCAAAACCACTTAAGACGAGTTACTACTTTAGCAATCAATTCTGCATTACAAGGTTGACAGCTTCCTCAAATCCCCGATGGATTGTGGAAGTGGTCCAGTCAAGTCCTTGTTGTAAGATAGATCCCTGTAGAGAAAAAACACTATTTATTTAAGCAGAAAAAGAAGAATCAAGAACCCAAAAATAGATCAAATCATAAAAACGCGAGCTTAATAGTTTAATTAGCACCAATACTTTCTGAGATGCATAACCTAGTGACAGATTGCCCTCATTTGAGGTATATGACACTCGATTTATGACTTGATCATCGCCTTTGGTGGATATAGTAAAAGAATATACTGAATAAAATACTTACAAAATCTCCAATTCAGACAGTGATCCAATATCTCCAGAAAGCTGACCACCCAAACCAGTACTTGCCAGTGTTCTGAAATAAATAAAATTAATCGCTCAAAAACACACTAAGGATAAGGGAAAAACAAGTAAACATATTCAGTAACAGACGCTACATTGATGTAACACGTGTATTCCTGCACTTGATTCCTTCCCAATCTTCACAAGGATCTGTACCCTCCCACTCTGGAGGGGTGTTCTTCCAGGTACTCATAAGAGACTTAAGCGTGGAAACTGCATAAAAGTTACACCAAAGAATACAATTCAGTAAATGACATCTTCTGTATATAGTTGTCCAACTTCTGGTTGCTCTGAAGATGCGCAGAAGATGATCAAATACACAGTATATAACTAGAAAACTGAACTTACAATCCACATCATCTGTTTCTCCTTTTGCAACCAACACATAATTCAAAACAAGCAGCAGAACTACTGATATTCTTTCCCACATTTTCAACTTCAATGGATCTCAAAACCTCCCCACTGATAACTATGTGATTACTAAAATCTTTTCTCATCCACCTTCCATCCAAATTTATTCACTATAAATTAATTACACAATCCAAAGTCAACAATAAACTAAAATAGAAGTCAATAAAGGTTGTCCTGGAGCAAAGGCTTCAAAGTTCCTCCTTTTCAATTTCTCACATTTAGTCCTCATATATGTATATTCATTCCTTTTTAGTCCCTTTTTAGTAACCTCCTCAACAAAATATCTTGACACTTGTTTACTAATCTTGATGTTCAGTATCTTTAATTACTCAACAAAAAATGGATTTTTGATTTATGAAAAACCATACATTGAAAGAGACAGTAATCTAACACGTAGATGGATAGAACAGAAGCACATTAGTTGGTGCTTGAAGACTTAGTAAGAGTGAAAGATATTCCACAGATAGGAAGAAAAGCAATGTTTGAAGAAAAAGAAGATTAATGTATTTGTTATCTGGAAGAGGGTTGTGGCATCACTGTCAGCGTAGGGAAGACTGCATTCAAGTAGTGTCTCGTCAACCGCACTGGAAACAAGTTGACTTAGTCATACAAATCTCTCTTTTTTCTTAGTGGTTCTCAACATTTATTACACCATTCAATTCCTTCAACACTTACCCACTTATGCATTAAGCTGGATTTTTAAAATCTGTTCAATTAAACTCTCTTTAGATATAACAGATCCTGTGTAATATATATATATATATATATATATATATATATATATATATATATATATATATATATATATATATATATATATATATATTGTATTCCTGAGTGAAAAAGGGGTAGAATTGAATGTTTCAGCTACAATCCAATCCATCAAGTTTTGGAGGACTACTGGTTTTGATCTTCGCATGCTTACAAACTTTAGTTGCCTGTGGAATAAGCTAAGAGTCACACTCATTCTCACAAAATTCAAAGGAGAATATGATTTTAATCTCTTAATTTTAATTAAAAATTGAATTTTTCTTTTAATTTTTTATTAATTTAATCTTTTATATTAACAAAATGTGTGAATTTAATTTTTTAATTAAATTTTATTAATTTTATTTAATGTTTTAAACTTGTTTATGATTAACATTGAAATAATGAAATATTAAATAAATTTAACGTTATTAAGATTATACCATTTTAAAGATAAAAAAATTAAATTAATTCACATTTCTAAAATAAATTAATTTTTAATTTTTATTAAAAATTAAGAAATCAAAATTATATATATTGAATCCAAAAATTTAAATAGATATTTTTAATTTTTAAGATTAATTTTAAGATAAATAATATTTATTTTATGTATCTTAAGATTTTTTAAGAGACATCGCAATTTGACATTAAATAACAATTTAGATTGAATGATTTCAACCTTTAGTACTAAAAAAAGATTTTAACTTAGTACCATGGAAGAGCAGAGATAAAAATAATGATTTTCAATATCAGGGGAAAAAGAAATCTAAGACCTAAAATAAGAATTTACTCATTTAATATAGACAATACCATATGATTAAAGTAATTACAGCAGGCGATATCAAGAAGTTCTATCACATTTAGTACAACTATTATCATTATAAAAAATTAAATATGTACAAACTAGACTCTATATATATATATATATAGTTTTACTATTTTAGACTGCACTGTTAATTTAGTGGTCCCAACATTAACTTAAAATTAATTTAATAAAATTTTGTGATATTAAATATGCATAAAACAGTTCTTGTTTTTTTATTTTAAAAATAGAGCGACTATATTCGATGACATATTAATTTACAAAAATATTTAATATTTATATTTAAGGACACTTGTGAGGTAGTAAAAAAATATCAAATATTTCTTAAAAAAAAACAGTTAATAATTTATTTATGAAAATGCATACAATTTTTATTGATGAATTTAGCAGATAATTGAACAAGTCTGGTTAAAATCAAAATCAACCACAGAAAAAAGCTTATGTAGACCTTTTCAACTCATTAACGTTTACCAAATGCTCCGAATTTTCTGGTACATATTAAATTTTTAAAAATTTAATAATTTATCTGGAATTGTATGATTTAAAATTATGTACACTCTTGTTTTTTTTTCTTATAATAATAATGACAATGATAATAAAGTATTTTTACGGAAACATTATCAATATATTAGTGGGCGATAAGATGATGACTTTAAAATATTTCTTTCATTTATTTTTTAATCTTCATCACGCAAATATAATCAGTAACATTAGTATTTTTATTTCTTACAATTAAGATTCAGTAAATAATCATCTTTTAACGAATTTATAACACAAACAAACACGTGGTAATGGGCTACTTTTTTTAAAATTGTGATTTTTTAAATTAATATAATTAATTTTTATTCAGAAATTTAATTTTAGAAATACTATAGTTCAACTTTTTTTTGGATAAAATATTAGACTATCATTTATAAATTTACTGTAAAGATGGCATATTTCTAAAGTTTTATGTTTTTTTAGGTTATATTAACCTTTTGTCTTTTTATTTCAAAAAATTTAAAAAAAAACTAGATTTAATTAATTTTCTGTGTTTTTGAAAAATCATTATTAATCATTTTCAAAAAATTTAAAGAAAAGAACTAAATTACATTAATTTTTCACATATCAAAATCAAATACATCAATTTTCAAAAATTATACCAAATTAAAAATTAATTTGATATTTTTGAACGAAAATTAGGAACCAAATAATTAATTAAACACTTTTTTTTTATTTTTTATGGTGTTTATTGTGAAGATTTTAATTTTCCTTTATAAATAATATATTTGACTGTTGTTTCTTTCTTTTTAATAGTTTTTCTTTTGTCAAGGTAAACTTGTTTGTTTCTCTCTTGTGGACCAAAAAAAATAATCATTTATTCTTTTTAATATCACGATGTTTTACTTTCAACTCTTTTATTATGTTTGTGATTTTGAATGCACAATCTAGAAACATGATTAATTTACAATTGAAAAATAATTACTTAAGTTTTGTTCACTTGAGTGGATTTGGCAGAAAGTGATTGAAAGGATTTGAAAGAATTTATGAAATTACTTTTTTTAAATCCACTCAAATAAACAAGACATTAACAAAAAATAAACCCATGTAAATCTTTTAATCATAAATCCTAGAAAAAAAATGTTTAATTAGTTTTCATTAACATGCTAAATAACCTTTTGAGAAATTTCCATAAGAAATTGGCTCTCAAATTTTTAACTTTAATGAAAGAGTCCTTCAAGATTTTTAAAAATTTTACAATCTAATTTCTTCATTATCTTAATCTAAATTTTAGACATTTTCATTTTTTTTTTCCAAAAAGCCTCTATGAACTAATTTCATTGAAGCTTCTTAACCAGAACTCTAAAACTATGTTAAAAAATGGACTTTTAAACCTAATTCAATTACACAAAATTTGTTTTTATGGTGAGATTTGTACTCGACTTATATATTATAAATTAACTTTATTTCTAGTTGACGTGAGACTTCCAGCCATATCTAACAACTCTATTCTAATAGTATTAATAACGCTGAATCAGTAGCTGCTTCTGCGATATTTCCAACCTAATATCAGGTCACATTTCTTTGATCAATGATTGGAGTTTAAAGTCATTAAACCCAGATATAATTTGTATAATATAATGTAGAATATGACTTGTTGTCTTCAGCAACTTACCGGAACTAAACCAAAAATGGCTATAAAATTTTTCATGGTGCTATAGTGTATAGATCAGTCACCATTCCCAAATTATTGGTTCAACTCATGAACTGCATCTGGCTGGTTCTCTGGCAAAGCCTCCCGAAATTCTGGGATTTCATTATATGCCTCGTGTAATCTTGATAGAGTAGGGAATTCCTTCTGTTTGAACAAGAAAAGGAATAAAGATCTATGAATTTGGACAACAGATATGATTATATGAACTAATTTTTCGCATCATGAAATAACCATATGTATGCATCGAAAGCTATGAAATATGAAAATATTTTAACACAATGAGCTTCATCTTGATAAGGCGTAAGTTTGGGAATATCACTGGCATAACTCAGAGGACATTAAAGGGTGAATATTAAAAAATGAAGTCAGTGAAGATCACACCACACTTTTATCAAAGAAGCTATCGTAATGATACCAAAGTAACTTATTCAAACATCCTTTTATCATACTCTATTCCGCACCAAAATGGTAGAGACCGAATCCGAATCATGGACAGAATAATACCATCTCAACGCTGAATCTCCTAATTGCTGTATCTAACTGAGGTGCTAAAAACAAATCTGCCTGCAAACCACAATAATTTCTCTGTTAGATTATAAATAGAACATGAAACTGAAAAGTATACTCTGACAAAGATACAGAACAAGCCCTTCTTGCTGTGCCGAACCCTTTTCTGGAAAACCCTTTTGGCCAGGCCCAGCTTCATTTAATTCATCTTCTTTCTTGTTTCTTTAGGAAAAACAGAAAAAAAAAAAATGCACGCGGATTGTTTTCCTTTCTCCTTTCTTATTCTCTCTAGCTTCTCATTTTCTCTAAAAATCTGACTTCATTTCTCAGCTAAGTAAATGTTTTTTTACAATTTGAAGTCTTCATAAGAGTTGTATCGTATTATTCTCTTAGCTTTCTGATAAGTCATATTTGATCTTGTTTGGATGAGTAGAACTTAGTATAAATTGCTATCTTTAACTACTGTCGTGGAATGATTTATGCTTTATGAATTGTTTTTGTGTTTTGTGGGGTGCCCTGCTGTGATTGTATTAGATATATGATGAGCAGGGAATGATGTAAGTATTGATGACTCTAAGCAGTGTTAAGGTAGTTATGCATCAACATTAACACACACACACATAACATATATATATTGGCTTATGTATTAAGTTGTTTTATAAACCCTTTGTTGGGTAAAAGCTTAAATTATGTTGGATTTATTATCAGATTAAAATATTAGTAAATTTTTTTGTCTGAGTTATTAACTTTTTAAGGGTATAACATTGTCATTTTCAGAAATGTATGTTGACTTTTTAGTTGAACTGCACTAAAATTGTACTCCAGAGCATAAGAATAAATGTTATGTTACAGCAGGTGGGCAGGCAAAGCAATGTGTCGTATTACTAGGGAAGATTTTTAGGGTATAGGAACTTGGAAAAGAAGCAAAGTGATGATATTAAACTCCATTAACATACCAGGAAAATTTCATCTCCAGTTGCATATCTTCCTGCATGCTTTTTCAACAGCTTTTCAAGTGCTGAAACACATTAACAATAGCATTTCAGTATTTAATTAATTCTAATCTAAAACACTGTTAAATAGAGCAAAATAATCGCAGTTTCTTGTGTTAAACTTCATATTAGCCAAAGGGTGATATATACATATATATATACACACACAGCAGGACCCTAGAGGTTTAAAAGACCTAATTTGGAGCCCCAACCCTTCACCTTCACCTAAAAAAATGTAAATGTACATGAACCCCAAATCAAACTAGTTGCAATATTATCTCTACAAAGAGACAAGCTAAGTAACAAAAACCTTAGCTATTATTCTTGGATAACAAGCTAGTTTGTAAAGTAAACAGAGTTATACATATGGGAAAACAGAAACAAAACAATCTTATTTGTTCTTACCCTCCTAAATGAAATTCCATTCTTGTATATTGATCTGAGTTTCTTAGTTACTGTAGTTAGTTTTTTGTCAATAAATGTTGGCTTAAATAATTTTCAGTCTCTAATTACTTAAGAGATCAATCACATATTGATCTGAGTTCAATACTAACTAATGAACTTGGCACAATACTTGACAGAATAAATGAACTCAGAAATCCAAACTTTAAGAATATGGACAGAATGTCTTACGGTAGAAATGTTGGAATTAACTAACACAGGGAAGAACTTTTCCCTCAAGTTTTAAGCAGGCAACTTAATGAAACTGACACGAAAAACCTTCTCCAATTAAAGTGTAAAAAGTGATGGTGAACAAGTTAGAGAAACCTCACCCGTAAAGCCTTTTCCTATAACACGTTGGGTCCAAGGAAGTTTTTCATCAGGGCCGATTTTTTCCTCTATATACTTCTGCAAATACAAAAGGACCAGAATAAATAATACATTATATGCACCCTTGTGTCGGGATAAAGTTGCTTCAAGAAAAGAAATAAATGAACAATAATGTAACATATAGATACGCTTGACTGTTCAATAAAAAAAGCACATAAAATGTACCACAACAGTATAGTTTTGAAAAGGTTGTATAGATGAGGAAACAATGGTGGCAGCCTGTGAATGGGGATGAAATTATTACAACAGATAGCAAGTGATATAGAACTGAAAGTTGAAACAAATCAAGTAATAATTGTACCTGGAAATTGATTGCTCTTTTGAGAATGTCATGAGGCAGCAAAGGAGGGTGAGGATACTTATCTTCCAAGTACTGTATGTGAAAACCGAATAAGAAAATAAGACTATGGAAAAAAAATGAGGAATCACTCACTTACCATAATGATGGCAAAAGAGTCAGCAATTACTGAATCGCCATCCACCAGCACAGGGACAAATCCAATAGGGTTGAGCTTGAGAAACTCTAAACACAGATCAAAGGTAAAAGAAGAAGGTCACAAAGAGGGAACTGAATTGATCAGCACAACTCAACTAACAATTTTGGTAGAACAGAAAACTATCAAACAAACAAACCGGGCTCAGAAAATGTGGTGACTATTTGATAATCGTAAGGTAGTCCTAAACAGAAGAAAATAAATGGGAAGGTGAGACATTTGGAAGAAAGGAAGTAAGAGAGTAAGAGGGTAGTAATGAGTGAGTTGACCTTTGAGGTTGAGAGCAAATCGGACTCGGAAGGAACAGGAGCTTATCCAGTGTGAATACAGCTTCAGCTTACTCTCAGTGGCCTCCTCATCAAACATGAAACATGCACACAAACAAAAAGGGGTAAGGAAAAAAAGCAAAGCAAGTTGGTGTTGTGGCTTAATGCCATAACATAGTACCATAGCATACCATGTCAGTACCACCTACGAAGCTCAGTCGCAGGCTAAACCCACCTCTGCTGTTAGTATTTCCGCATTCCTGACCCTGTTTGACTTATTTGCCTCAACTTGCACATGGAAATTATATACAATACTGTGCCTAGTCAAGCCTCTCGATTGTTCTTCACCGCACAAGTTCAAGTATTGACATCAGGAGTGACGCTTCTTCACATCAGCACTGACACGTACAGGTTCATTTTGTGATTGTATAAGAATTCTTCTTGTAATCATCATTTTCATGTTTGTTACAGAGAGAAAAAAAAAAAAAAAAAAAAGTATCAAACGTGCAACATTTGTAAAGTGGCACCCTTTTCAATAAAGTATTGGATATGATTTGGATAAATCTTGTATACCCTTTAAGAACTAATATTATAATAGATGAAAGACTTGAATTTGATTTGTGGGTGATCAGATCGAAGGTTGTGATGGACAAACCCTGGCATATTAAAACTTTTACTAACACGGACATGAGTCTTCATCTCATCCTTTGTTTCATGAGTCTTCATCTTCATCTCAGTCTTTTAAGTGTAATTGTTCACACGTAAGCGGTTGTTGTTGGAATTGGTCAAATAAACAAAACAAGAATTACATCCTTCATTTGAGATAAAATTAAGAAAGCTTAAGCTCTTGTTTTTCACACAAGAAAAAATCAACCATATTTTAGAAAAGTTAAAAAAAAAACCAATTAATCAAGATTTTTAATAACTACTTTTTATTTTTTTTTATTTTAAATTAAGTTTTAAAATTATTAAAATACCGTGAATTTAAAGTTGATTTTCTTTTTTAACAGGAACATTTTTTTTGTAACTTAAAACTTGGTAAGATAAAACCTTTAATATAATTAAAGAAAATACAATATGTAAGTTTTCTCTTTTATTATTTTTCATGAAATACGAATTTGATATCACTTTTGCTATCATACACACTGAAAAAACAAAAAAAGCTTCTAATATGATAGAATGATATGGATAATAATACTTTGACAATATTTTTTTTACAACATTTTAATATCATTCTCTTTAATCCAAAATTACTCCATAATCAATAATAATAATAATCATAAACACCACCATAGACCAATTAAATAATGACACATAGATGATATTAAAATGTTATCAAAATACCATTATCCAATAATTATAAATGGTGTCTTGAAAGATTGTTACCTATTTAGACAATTTTGTGTCACTTTGAAAAATCCTAATAGCAACTCTTTAAAGAAAAATAATTCTTCATTCAATGCTTATGGTTCAAATGATATACAACAGGCATGAATTTCATATCCTCTACATCTCTTATTATGATTTATATCATCAAACATGTATAACTATACATTATTTGAAATTGTAATCTTTTATGCTTTCTTAGTGGTGTTTTAATCTTCAATTACATTTAACATAACCGAGGAACAAGTTAGAATTGGAATAACATTATATTATTTGGTTATTGTTTTTAGGTAATTAGAAACTGTTTTCAGTAAGGGTATGTTTTTGACAATTACAAAAATTTGTGTAAAATCTATAGATTTTATAGTTGTTTTTCTATTGTTTAGTTGTATATGAATTTGCCTGTAGTAAATATTGATGCGTGTATATATCTATACTACCAACAAAAAAGATTATACATTACTCATCAATAAAATTCCACCGATTAATCTAAACACTAAAATATGCGAATAGGTAAATCTCCTCTATCTAGTCCCTAAATTCCAGATACTCAATATCAAGTTAGTCAAATAATCTGTCAAAAGAAAATAGTCCATAAGTCCATATTATATCCACAATATCAATCCCACAACAATATAATGTTCATTATTTTCAATGGAATGTCCTAATTAATCCATAAGTCCATATTATGTGTCACCTTCATGTTCTAGGTACGTGACAGGAACATCCTGGTAAATACATGTCATAAAAATGTAGGATTTTCAAAGGAATGCACTGATTTTTTTTCCTGAACCCATAAACTTCGGATGCATAAAAATAACATTTTTTAGAAGAAAAACATTTTACAAATCTCAACCAACATTCTAAGAAAACATATAACATGAAGATTTAATTTCTTCCAACCATGCACAATTGGAGTCAGTCTGAGATTTATGGTTGGTGTAGTGACACATGCCATAAGCTTGTGTTCCCCATAAATCCACTTCTGACTGCGTTAGAGTTGAATAATATGTTGAACCTCATCTCCAGAACTTACGGTTCATTGTTAAAAAACCATCATCGTCATGAGCTCAAACTTTTTTGAAATATCGATTTAACGTAAAAACATGATCATTAAGATTTGGAACTAAAGATACTATAACACTTTACAGACATAAAATATATAATCCAAATCAAAATATCTTTTGAACTACACAGGATGTGTGATACAAACATGGGATGTGGAAACCTTATTACTGAGTATCTTTTTATACCTTAATAACAACAAATTCAACCGGATGACAAATCCCTGCTGCAATTTCCCCTATTAATATCATATAAATTTCCTGGGAACAATAAATAAAAATAGTTTAAAATTAAAAACTGCTAGCCAAATAAAAGAAGGGACACTCAAAATTAGTATGATATAAAAGCTTTAATAATAATTTTTGAAATTGAACTTTGAATAAATTAGAAAATTTTAGTTCAAGTTCCTAAATAAATATTTATTAATCCTTCCAATGTTTTTAAATTTTCTTTTAATTGCTCAACTTATCTTTATCTTACAACCAATGTGCCATGTCAGTATAAGTGACAGAAGATACTTAATGTATATCATTCTTCAATACTCTAAGATCATATGAATCGCTACAACCTAATGAACTCCTGAATAGTAAAACCGATGGACATTACAGAAGATACTTAAATCAAAATGTTTAATTTATTAGGTAGCCAAATCGAAAAAAATAAATAAATTAGGTACTCCACAAAAATCGGTGACATTGAAAATCTGGTATTTATTTAGGCCTAATATATTGGCACATTAAAAAATACGGTTCAAATAATAAATGGAGGCTATTAAAGTTTTCCAAAGTTCGTTAGAGATTGATTACCGATCCCAAATTATTGGTTCAACTAGTGTACTGCATCTGGCTGGTTCTCTGGTAGAGCCTCCTGGAATGCGGGGATCGCAGTATATGTCTCATGCAATCTTGACAGAACAGGGAACTCGTTCTGCTTGGACGATAAAGAGCAAATAAGTTGTCACAATAAAAATATTCAACAAACAATAAAAAAATTTGCAAACTACAGAAAAACAAAAGTTCTACATTTTAAAATTTATAATCGATATCATGTAAATAAAATGGGACCGTAGACGAAGAAGAAACAATTCAAAGAGAAGATGAGAACTTGGAAGGATGAGAATCACCTCAAGAAGTCACTATTAGGGACATGACCTAAGAAAAAGAAGTAAAAGAAATAGAAGAGAAGTACATGGGAAGAATGACTAAAAGAAGAATGAAGGAACCTGAAGAAGAAATTAGGAAGTATAACATCATTTGTAATTTTTAGAAAAATGAAGGAAACGTATTTTAGAACTTTCTAGAGGGTTGTAAACATTTATAAAAAACTTTTACAAGTTTATAAAATATTCTAAGGTAGAACAAAGTGGAAAGATGCATGAACTCACTTAATCACATCACTAATGAGTAAGTTACGCAAATTCATGAATTTAACTAAATTAATGAGAAAATTATGCAAGTTCATCAATTTAACCACATCATTAACGAAGAGGTTGTAACTTCCTCCTTACATCACCATCATGCATGTTGAGCCAAGTAAGATTCATTAGACTTGCATTGGTTTGCTTTGCTTCATTAACACTTTTACAAAAGCTTCTTTAACCCTTCAACACTTATATATTGACTAGTTCTACCCAAATTTGAAGTCCTACAATTAACACATCTTCCAGATGCATCAAGGACCAGTTTTAGTTTTGTGAAATCGACTGCAAGTATTTTAGCAACCAATGTGTTGTTAAAGTGAGAAATTCATGTATTTTTGAGAAATCCTACTGTCAAACATATCTGAACAAAAAGAGACCAAAGACAGAATACTACCATTGGGATATTGAATTTTTTGAATGCTGCATGTAACTGAGGTGCTAAAAATACGTCTGCCTGCAAACGGATCTTGTTAGATTGTAACTCAAAAATAATTATGATGTGCAAGCAACATTATGCTAAAATCTATATTCCAAATGAAGATAATAACTTGGTGCTTGTTTAAAATAGCTAATCCTGTTCATTTTCAAAGTGTTGTGATGATTGACTGAGTTTGGAGTTCAATCGCATTGTAATTATGCTCCAACATATCAGAGTTAGAACTGTCAAAGGGGTAAGAAAATTCCAAATTTTAGTACTAGCTGAAATCAAACCCAACCCACTAAGAACCCAGCTCACCAACATGTGAAAAAAAAAATTAAAGAACACCCTAAAGTGGCCCAACATCAGCACAACACAAGTAAAAGAGTGAGATGGGGGAAATATACATGGCCTAGGGGTCCGTTCTCTTCTCCAGCTCTCCTTCTCTCCAGTTCTTTTTCTCAAAATCAAAATCTCTCACTTCATGGGTTACTTTCTCCCTCGCTCCACTCTTCATTGCCTGATGTTGCTGAATTACATTATTCTTCCAGCTCATATCATATTACTGCCGGCAACGCCACCCATCAAATTATTTAGTACTTAATCTTTCATTGTTATGAGTTAACATTTCTTTTTATTGTAGATAAGGATAAAGAAGATGCTTCAGCATATTAGTGTGTTTGGAATTTCTCCATTCAAGACTCTAACTCTAATGTCAAAGAAAGGCAGGGGACATAAATGATTTTATGTTAGATTGTAATTTTTACTTTCATGATTTTGAATTGTATGTTGTGCTTAAGTTTCAAGATCAATATGTTGGATTAACTTTTGAGATGATTTAGATTTCATTTGGATGTTATTTAGAACTATCATTTAGTGTTTGTGTTTCATATGCCTGTTAATATGGTGTTTAGAAGTATCATTTGCAGGTATTTATACACACACAAATATGGCATGGCTATTTTATATATATTAACATATGATTTATTTGTCGTGGTTATTTTCAATATATTAACATATGATGATTAATTTGTCATGGTTATTCCAGTGATTTGGAATTTAGTTCCAATTTCATATTAGAAAAAAAAGTGGATTGAAGAGAAAAACAACAAAACTAAAAAGTTGTAATCTATTTTTTTTAAATTAAGTGAGCTGGCTGCTTAATCCGCCAACCCATGATGGACTAGGAAGGGCTCCTTTTTCTGAAGCTCACTTATAAGTTAGCTGGATTGATTTGGTCTACCAAGTGACAAAAACATGGTGGCTAAGACGGGTAACCCATGTTGACAGCTCTTATCAAAGGATCAATGTGAAGATATTGCATTGTGCCAGGGATTTCTGATATGTCAAGATTTTAAGGCTACTATTTGGAAATACGTTATCTCTTCCATTTATTAATTTTCAAATGACTAAACTCCTATAAGTACCAACATACCAGGAAAACTTCATCCCCGGTTGCATATCTTCCTGTGTGGTCTTTCAATAGCTTTTCAAGTGCTGAAACACAGGTTTTATAAATAGCATTTGATTAAGACAAAAACAAACCAAAATCTGGAAATACGAACATAAACAGGATATATCTTAACAATAACGGGGGGATAACAGTGAATATTTTCTTAAACCATTTACACAATTAAGCACCATTTACATACACTGCGATTCTCTTAGCAGTTAGTTTCCAAAATTTAATGAAACACATGCAAAAAATATGGTTGAACGTTTTGATAGTAACAAACAAATATCAACTATCAGGCAATGCATTTGGTTAAAAATTGCTCCAACTCTCATGAACTACACCAACTTAGGGATAATTTGGAACATTGGATGGGATACGTTGTCACCAAAGATTTCCCTCTTCCTTTTTTTTTTTGCCCAAATTTAAAAACAAATTGTTTATCAAAAGCTGTAGTGTTTAACTACAGGAGTCTCAATTACTCCACTCCTGATTAACTGTCATTTCAATTTGGTGCAGTCAAATTCTGTATGTACTTCCTATAAATGAAAAACTTACAATATTTAAGAAGACACCAATTAGGATAGTAGGATCCACTCTATAGGAAGAAAATTTTAATTAACGGGGTCATCCCCTTTTTGAGTCGTTTAGATATAAGCTATATAACACTGGACTCTTAACTTTCAGACAAATGAGATAGAACTAAAATCCAGAAAATGAAACTGTTTCATGAATTATCTGTTATGTTATAGTGAGAAATAAGCTAGTATTTCAGAGTAAATTGTTTAACTTCGAACAAATGCTTGACACTTCAAAAGCTCTCTTTTTTCTTCTATTTCCTTTCTTAATATCTTTAACGCAGTTTCAGCAAGCAAATCAAACCTCACCTGTAAAGCCTCTTCTAATTACACTTTGTGCCCATTGAAGTTTTTCGTCAGGACCAACTTTCTCCCCAATGTAGTTCTGCAAAGATAAAAGTAAAATAACAATAAACATATCATAGGCAATCCAGCACCCAGCTATGGGTTCTTGGTAAAAAAATAAATAAGGAAACAATATATTAAAAAAATCAGCAAATGTAAAAACTGAACGCATAACTTACCAGTAAACTCAAGTTATGAAGAGGTTGTATTGTTGAGGAAACAACACTAGTAGCCTGCGGATCAAAACATAAGAAGAGAATGCACACATTATTATCGTTAGTTTCATCTTGGAGGAATGGGATGTAAGTGTACCTGGAAATTGATTGTTCTCTTAGGAATATCACGAGGGAGCAGAGGATTGTGAGGATACTTATCTTCCAAATACTGCACGCATTAGAACAGAAAATACGATAGGCATTTAAAGAAAACTAACAGCGAAGATGAGACATTAAGGATTTTGAAAAGTGAAAGAAAGGACAGAAGACCAAAATAATGGCGAGAGAATCATAAAGAACAGCGTGGCCATCCACAAGAACGGGAACACAACCAACAGGGTTGAGCTGGAGAAACTCTGAAAAAGAGGAAACTCTTTCGTTAATCGATGAATATCTTGGAATTAGGGAAATTTAGGGTTAGAAAACAAACCGGGGCTATATTGTTCTCCCTTCAACAGATTGACGGGCTTGTAGTCGTATTTAAGGCCTGAATCGAAAACAACAAGCAATGGCGAGTGAGTGAGTGTGAGAAAGAGAGAAAGGCAAGAAGTTGGAGTACCTTTGAGGTTGAGAGCGATTCGGACTCGGAAGGAACAAGAGCTCCTCCAATACGAATAGAGCGTCAGTTTGTTATCTTCTTCTTTAGCAACACTTGCGCTTGCCTGTTATTTAATTACAAACAAATGTAACAATGATCAATGAGTAGCCATGAACGTAGCAGATGAAGGCATCAGAGGCATTGCATACCATTGCTGATGCTGCCAACTTCAAACACCAACCAGACTAGTGTTTTGCTCCTACTTCCAACTTCACTCCTTTAAACACTGTCAGCCGTTTGATTTTACCAATGCCTTCAGATTTTGCCACATGTCCTCGCATTTTCAATGCATTCACAAAATCCAAGAGAGATGATAATTTGTTTTTTTTACTTTTTATTTTTTTATTGAAAAAATACAAAAATCCATTATCATTTCATCTTATATTATAGTGTATCAAATAAATATAAAACTGTTATACGTGCAGTTTATGCCTCTTGAAAATAATCTTTGGAAGCCTTTTACAAGCATGTCTATATTATTCCACTGAAATGTCTATATTTAGTTATCTAATATTGGCATTATTGTATTAGATTCTAACTTTTTGGCACCATTCATTTTTTTTTTGTGCTTGATTAGAAAGAAAGTATAAGAAAAGAGAAAAGGCAATTTCTAAGAACAAGAATTTATATTTTTTTTATTTTTAATTCAAATTTTTAATGTATTTTTATTTTTCTTCGTCTAATATTGGGAAATAAACCATAGAGAATAATAATTTGGTAGTGGCAAATTGGAAATATGGAATATATGCTTCCGGTCAAATTGGACGCAGTTGGATGGCCCAAAAGCCATGATGCAGAATGGCCCATTGCGGAATCAACTTATCCAATTTTAAGAAACGCGTTATTATTTTAAGAAAGAAGATTAAACAAGGTCATATACTAAAAAAATTGTTAGAATATTGATTAGTTATTAGGTTGATTTATTGTATATTTTTATTCAGAGTTCCACAAATTTATTTTTCATTTCATTGTGTAACTTTTTTGTTTATCAATTAATTTGTCGCCTTATATTTGTGTTGTGTGGTACACATCTCTGTTTCTGTTTGTATAATGTAGCCACTGTTGCTAATTTTGTCGTATTTAAATAATTGAATAAATTATTTAAGTTGATTTTTCTGAAAAATAATTATTAATTGTTGGTTGATAATAAGGAAGAAAAAGAAAAGAAAAAAGTGGAAGGAGAGCCGTTGGATTAGTAAGAGTGAGCTGGCTACTGGGTGTCGCGAACATCAATAATCTAATATGCTAAGAAAAAAGAGATAAAAAGGAATGTGAAAAAAAGAAGAGTAAGGCGCGTCACATCACGTGTCTCAGTAGTCGTCTCTTCCTTCAGTCTCCACAACCGACATTTCCAGCACACAGACTGCAAATCTACTTTACCATTCACAACATTGCATTACGTTGTTAGATTAGGGATTGGGCAGTAGGGGTTGGTATCCAAAATGAGTATGTACGGTAGGGATCCGTGGGGAGGACCGCTGGAGATCCACGCCACGGACTCCGCCACCGACGACGAGCGCAGCCGCAATCTTCAGGAGTTGGACCGCGCGGCATTAGACGAGACTCAACAGAGCTGGCTCCTGGGCGCCGGAGAACAGAAAAAGAAGAAGAAGAAATACGTAGATCTGGGATGCATCATCGTCAGCCGCAAAATCTTTATCTGGACACTTGGTACTCTCGCCGTCTCCGCTGTCCTCGCCGGTTTAATCACTCTCATAGTCAAAACCGTCCCACGCCACCACCACAAGCCCGCTCCTCCCGATAACTACACTCTTGCTCTCCACAAAGCCCTCCTCTTCTTCAACGCCCAAAAATGTAACTACTCATTTCACCATTTTTATTTCTTTATCGTAATTCTAATTTAATTGATTACTTGATTTGGTTCCTTCTTTTGTGCGTAGCGGGAAAGCTTCCGAGGCATAACAACGTTTCGTGGAGAGGGAACTCGTGCATGGACGATGGGAAGAAGTCTGAAGGTACGTCGAGTGCGATCAAGGATTTGATAGGCGGTTACTACGACGCCGGTGACGCTATCAAATTCCACTTCCCCAAGGCCTTCGCCATGACCATGCTCAGTTGGAGCGTCATAGAGTACAGCGCCAAGTACGAGGCTGCCGGAGAGTTGGCTCACGTCAAGGAACTCATCAAGTGGGGAACCGATTACTTTCTCAAGACCTTCAACCACACCGCCGACACCATTAATTCCATCGCCGCTCAGGTTGGCTCTGGCGACACCTCCGATGGGAGCACCACTCCTAACGACCACTACTGCTGGATGAGGCCCGAGGACATCGATTACCCCCGCCCCGTCAAGGAGTGCAGTAGCTGCTCCGATCTCGCCGCGGAGATGGCGGCGGCCTTGGCTGCCGCCTCGATTGTTTTCAAGGACAACAGGGCGTATTCGCAGAAGCTGGTTCACGGCGCCACCACGCTGTATGGCTTTTCGAGGAAGCAGAGAGGGAGGTACAGTCAGGGTAACGAGGCTTCTGTGTTCTACAATTCGACTAGCTATTGGGATGAGTTTGTTTGGGGAGGGGCTTGGATGTACTTTGCCACTGGGAATTCGTCGTACCTGAAGCTGGCTACCACTCCCGGCCTTGCCAAACATGCTGGCGCCTTCTGGGGAGGGCCTGACTATGGTGTCCTCAGCTGGGACAACAAGCTTACTGGTGCTCAGGTAATTCCTTTTGTCTTCTCCCTTCGTGTTTCCACTTATCTGCGACCTAATTAAGCTATTTGGTGTTTCGATCAATCTCACCTTAGTGACTGCGTCACTCTGTTTTGTTTCTTTTTATTTTTTATTTTTTTTTTGTTTTGTTCTGACCTCATTACTTCAATTTCGACTCAACACCTCCTAAGGTCAGTTTCAATTGTCAGCTTCTGTGCTCAGTTCCAATCAATTAGCTCTATCACCAAAATCTTCTCATATGCACTTTTATCTTTTAGATTAGTTTTCTTATCTAACTTGCTAAAAAACGGAGGTGGCATGTTGATTCTAGTGGAAAAGCTCAATTCATTTTTACATTTATTTTCTTCTCAAACAGCCATAGCTTCTGGTTGAAAAGGTTATCCAAATAGCTTTCAAGTATTACGGCATTTTCCAGAAATTTATCGTTTTTATTCACAATGCTTTTCAACTCAAAACTTGAGCCATTCTCATTACTTGTTTAACTTTAGAAGGTTCCCTTGCTTTCAACACCTCATGTGGACCATTTGATTGGCTGCTTTGTTTTGAATTCTTAAGAATTCCAGTTCTGGATATATGTTGAAGAGTGGAAAGGATGTAACTTAATGTTCTGTCTTGTATTTAGGTTCTTCTGAGTCGATTGAGGTTGTTCCTGAGTCCTGGTTATCCGTATGAAGAAATTTTAAGGACATTTCACAACCAGACAGGCATAATCATGTGTTCCTACCTGCCAATGTTCACCAGCTTTAATAGAACAAGGGGTAAATAATTCTCCGAATTTCGACCTTTTTTTCTGCGCAACAGGTTTTCCAACTATTGTTCTAATGAGAATAATGATGTCTTCTTCCCCAGGCGGCTTGATTCAATTAAACCATGGTAGGCCTCAGCCTCTCCAATATGTTGTCAATGCAGCATTTTTAGCTGCCCTTTACAGTGATTATCTCGATGCTGCTGATACTCCTGGATGGTACTGCGGTCCCAATTTCTTTTCAACTGATGTTCTTCGAGATTTTGCGAAGACCCAGGTGTGCTATTATACTCTTTTAAATCGTGCGTAATGAAAGCTAATATCATGTGTCTGGGCTAATTTATTTTCCTTTTCTCTTTTCTGGGTGATTTTCTAGATTGATTACATTCTTGGGAAGAACCCTCGGAAAATGAGCTATATTGTAGGTTTTGGCAATCATTATCCAAAACATGTTCACCATAGAGGGGCTTCTGTACCAAAGAATAAAATTAAGTACAACTGTAAAGGAGGATGGAAGTGGAGGGACACATCGAAGCCAAACCCACATACCATTGTTGGAGCTATGGTCGCTGGTCCTGACAAGCACGACGGGTTCCATGATGTCCGAACCAACTATAACTACACAGAACCAACTCTTGCAGGCAATGCAGGTTTAGTAGCTGCGCTTGTGGCGTTGTCGGGTGATAAAAGCTCAGGAATAGACAAAAACACTCTTTTCTCTGCTGTTCCCCCAATGTTTCCAACGCCGCCTCCTCCTCCTGCACCATGGAAACCATGAGGTGTTTTGTCATTCATCATCCTCTATCCCTCAAGTACCACATGTGACTTCAATGTATGGATGATTTTGAAGATGGAGGTACATTAAAGATAAGGAAAAGTGGAAGTAGTGCAACTAGGCCCCCAGTGAATCTTGTTTGTCTAAGAACAATCTTCGCCTTCAAGATTAGCATTAAAATTGATAGTGTTACTTGAGACTGTCTTGTTTTTTGTTTTTTTTTTTTGTGATATACATAGTATGTATGTATGTATCAGATCTTGAATTCTTTAAACTTGAAAACGAGCATAATGTAAGGAACACGTTGAACTAATGTTTTAGAGTAGTTTACCTTACCCAATTTCATTTTTCTTTACTAGCTTGAGGACTCATTTTTTTTTTCAATTTTGCAAAATTTCGTTTGTTCTACATGTGCTTACTCAAAATGCCACTTCATTCTTAAATAATTGATTGGTTGGTATAAACAATTGCTTCGTTCCCAACGAAGCAAGTGTGTATGAGAGTGCTTTTGAGGTTGGGACCAATTCTTCCTCTAGACCTGCCCATGCACTTGCCAATTCAAATAAAACAAAAACCATTGTATCAAAACCGGAGGCGGCGCCTAGACGCATTTCATTACCGAATGCTGTGCCGATTTTATATTCCAATTTTAGAGCCGCTGAATGTTCTTTCATGTACTCCATCGAATCAGGTGCTGCCATATGCTAGGGACTGATCCTCATGTCTAGTCTAGGACTGTGGGACATCCTTTCCTTTTCATGCGGAAGTTGTGGAAATCATTATCCGACACATGTTCCTCATGTCTACATTGATGCATGCATGTAAAAGAAATACAATTGATGAATATGGCATTACCATTAAACACTTGATAAGAGGCATCAACATCTACAATTGAAGCTTCTATGCTATCCCATCTCCCTACTGGCAGTGACAAAACAGGAGTGTCATAGCAAGGTTCTGAACCATCGATACACTGTTTCACACGCATTTAATAAACGACTTACACATTGTATGACAGCATAAGATGGTGATTGAGACTATAATGCAGTGTCAGTCAGTCAGCACCGGAACAGAACAACAAAAGGATAGTTCAAGAGAGGTCACAAATTTACATCTGCAAGATACATGGTTCCAATTTGGAACTCAGACGTATTGCATAATACAATTCAATCAGTCCTTCTCAACTCTTTACATAAATCATTATTGGCCTTTTGCTATTTTCTCCTTTAACCTGTTCTCAAAATATTGTTATTATATTACAACCCCAAAATGAACTATGGGAGAAAAGGGGTTGTCATATGAAAATCAAAAAGACAAAAGGGAAAAATATTATGATTTATAAATGTAATTCAAAAGCAACTTGTTAATAAACGAGTCACGAAAATTTCGACCAACTAGGATGTTTAGGCCGTTCAAGGGGAAGCTTCTCCATCTCAAAACACCCCTTTTCAGAAACAGAGGGCACTTCCTCATTCAACCCTGTCAATTTGAGTTCATCGAGCGTTCTCTTTGCATAAACAGTGAAAGCAATAGTTGTAATTATTGCAATAATGAAAGAAATAACGTTGTATACGATTTCCACAGTAGTCAAGTGGTGCCTCCGGTGCTGTGCGTCAGCCAACGTCTTTAATAACCGACCACTGACGAAAAACAATAAGATGTTAATGTGGGGTTAAGAATTATAAAGAAAAACACCCCGGTAATTGTGGTAAGAAAAAAGAGTTTGTGTAAGTGAGGGTATTTGTCTGGAGATCTAACAGAACTAAAAAAAAACTCGAAAAGGTTTCACTCATTACTTTGTCTTCTAACCACATAAGAATGGAGGAAATGGCAAGTGTCTTTGCAATTACAATATATTTACAATTCCTCTTCCTTTCTAATCTTTTTCTTTAGGGAACGAAGGACCCTAAATAGAAAGAAAACAAACCTGTAGATATAGATGAAAGCTTCTGGTACCATTCCAGCTACTGATCCACATAAGTATGGCCAAAACCTCATATTTGTGACTACCACAGCATAATTGAAAATAGTATAGGGAAAAGGAGAAACCCTAAACAGTGCAACGACTTGAAATTGACGAAACCAGTTGCCCTCCCCTGCAAGCTTAATCATTGCAGCATTCCGGGGCCATCTCTTTAACCATCGCTGGAGAATATAAAGGCAACAATCACAAACAAAAGGAAAAACCTAGTCAGAAAAACCAGCACAAAATTTAAGAAGACTGCTGATCGTATAAGAAATAAAATGACTTACATGAATGCGGTCACGGAACGGTAGCCCAATTAAGTAAGGCAGGACCATCCCAATGGTTGTTCCAACCATTATTATAACGAAGCCAAGGCCATAACCAAAAATCATCCCGGTCAGCCACATGGAGGGGCCAGAAGGGATTAAGAATACTGGGAATAAAGCCAGAGAAGCAACAAGTATCATAGCAAGAACTGGACGGCCAAAGGCAGTAGCTTCCCATTCCATAAATGGGTAAATAACCTGCATATAAGAAATAACATGATAAAGAATCAAAAAGTTAATTTAGTCAAATATTACAAGCATCCATATGGAATGCATGCCATTCCACAAGACCTGAAATATAGAGTCTGAACTTGCTTTTAGGAGTAGCAAAGATGTCAATACTACAATGCTCTTTTTTAATATCATGCTCAGAAGTAACCTTAAAATGTCAGCGCTTTTGGGAAGTGAAAATGAAAACAGAAAATATGTTGAAGGAAAAGAGTCCATCATAGATCGCACATTAAGTCAATTCATCTAGACATTTCCTTCAACACATTTACCAAAAATACGGTAACTTGTTCGTTTGTGAAGCATAATTTAAATCAAGTTGGAGGAGAGCATGGAATTAGCAGCAATAACTATCAAGATTGGCTCGGTGAAATCTTGATTAAGGTTTCTAGATTGTCTAATGTTGAAGACCGTGTAACTGTAACTTCTTTCATTTGTCATTAGAGAGTCCGGCTTGTTGTCGACGTTTCAAGCTCAGATGTGGGAGCACTTTTCACGTGTCTTCTCCAACAGCTTAGACGTGTAACAATTGTTTCTATATAAATAAAACCTTGTATAAATTGTTTTAACCAATTGAGAATTGAGAGTTCGAGCTGTAACTTCGGTTAATATTAAATATCAGAATGTGAATGTAGATTGAAGTTCGTTGACACTTTAATTGAACCACATTAATTTTTATGTGCTTTCTTCGTTACTTTTCTTTGTTAACGTTAACTTTTCTTGCGGGTTTCTCCATTATAGTTGTTATTCGTTTGTGTTTGGTAAATGGTCGTGTGGGTTTGTTTGAGCTATTTCCACAACAATAATTGAAGTAACATATCATTTCCACAATAATATATTTCAGTTAGAAATATTATAAGAACACTGAGGGTGACACGGGATTGCCACAATTTAGTCAATATCAACGAATGCATATTAGCCAAATAACTTCAGTACCGGTTCATTCTGAACAGAAAATGCAACTGTAGTACCAAAATAGTTGTAACAGAGGAAATACCTTTTCAAAAAAGAGTGGCACTCCCCACCTGATAAGAATAAAAGCAAGTATCACAATGACAACACACCATAAAAAGGATTTAATCCACCACCAGAAAGACTTTAATCTTGATTCTGCTAGAGGCAGCAAGATTTCAGATTCAACAGCCCTTGGTTCATCAGGTATGACCAGTCTAACATATTCACTATCCCCCCTCGCATGAGAGCCCGAGCCTGCATGTTTTTCCAACACCTCTGATGATTCTTGTGTCATCATTGAGATGCCGGCAGGCTATAATAACAGCAGAAAAAAAACATCAGAATATAAGCATCAAACTGAGTGTGTATGATTCAAAATTCAAAGTGCATATCTGATTCTACACTAAATAACCAAATTACGCAAGAACAGTAAGCAAATAACAATATATAAAAAAAGAGGGACACCAGGGATTCTATACCATCATTGTAGGCAAGTAGCATTCCCAATATTATGACAATAAAGCCAACTTAGTAAAATAACCCAAAAAGAGATACAAGACACTGAGAAAATGTTGAACTTTCTTATAATTATATGCAGGTGCAGTATTAAGGATGTAAAAGTTTCGGAGATCCGATAGGATGCTCTCAGTTAGAATAAATCCAAGTCAGACAGGGAAAAAAAATGGACTACAGGAGTTATTGCATGATTAAAATCATTTTAATCTTACGGATGGAATAAATTTTCTTCAACCGTGATAAAACTTACGGATGAACAAAACTAAATGCAGACAGCAATATTGGAAGGTTTATAATGCATTTCAATAATCAGAGATATCAGTAATCCCACGTCTTTGATAAAACCCTCGATTTTATATACTTTAAGAAACTGCACCTCTTGCTAGGTAATTCCAAAACACTATGTTTGAACTTGTAAATTTCCCAGAATCCACTCAATTTCTTAAGCAAAAATCCATTAATCAATTAAATAAAAAAACATTCTGGTGTCGAAGTATCTACTCGGAGACCGTGACGGGAAAAAATATAAAAACAACCTAGAAATAATTGCAGCAACTAAACGGAACCCAGCTTCTAATTCTCCCAACAACCGATTGAATAACATTGGCATGCAAAAGAAAAGCGACAACGGATAGGGCAAGGATAATATTATATACGCAAGAGTTGAAATTGGTGAATTGGTGAATTGACGAAAGAAACATAATTATTTTGGAGGAATACCCAATTAAAAAACAAAGAAAATATACGAAAGTAGCTTTTGCGACAAGTGAGACAACGAAACGAACCTTGGGAGAAGGAGTTGAGCTCTGGCAATTAACTAACAGAACAGAGCAAAATAGAACAAAAGTGAAATGGTTATGGTTGGGTTGGGTTGGGTGAGATTCTGAAAAAGATGGAAACGTCCCACTCACGCTATCATACTCATCAACCAATTAACTCCTTTTTGCCCCTACCTTACCTTTTCTTTTACAAATCTTTCCTTGTCACATTTCACCAACCATGCAAACGCACCACAACCTTGTCTTTTTCTTTCATCTTTCTTCTATTACAGATCTAATTTTGCATTGCAATTTGCATCTCCTTCTTTAATTTAATATAATTCTCAAACTTTACAAAGAAATGTATATAATAATGGTAATTTAAGTTTGTGAAATATTATTGACTATATCTTAAATAATGTTTTAGATTAATATTTTAGTTCTTTGTATTATTTTAGACGTTACAACTTAAATATAAATTAATAACATCATTTAACAAGTAGAAACATTGATGTAACTTAATTAAAAAAAATTATATTCATTACTTTTAAATTTAAGAATTAAAATATATTAAAATTTTAAATAATAACAAATTTTACCTTTACATTCAAGTTTACAAGTAATAATTAAAAACATATTTAGTCTAATCAATATACTAACTTTAACTTGTCGTTCTTAGTAAAATAAAGATTTAAACATACTTGTATATATGTAGTAGAGAATCTTGGCCACACACCTCTATAATATTTTGATTTAATATATTTTCACATTATTATAAACACGAGATTTGGTTAGTGTAATTTATCATTAATATATCATCAAATCATTAACATAAAAAGTCGTTGTATATTTAGAGATATTAATGTCACTTATTTATTGGTATAAATGTAAGCAAGGCTTAAAAAAATTTTAGTAGTTGCTTATATATAAACATTTTCTATTAATAATTGGATTATTTATCAATAATGAACAAATTTATTTAATAAAAAGACAAAAAAATGAAATATATAATTAAAATTTTACAAAGTCCAAAACACGTTCAGTAGACTGAGAAGTGAGTTTAATTCAAATATAACCAAAATATCTTTAGGCTCACTATTAATAAAAATATTGATTCAAATCTCTCAAATTCTTAAAAAGCAAATGACTAAGAAGCGAGTGAAGGATCTTTTAAGAATCTAAAGGATTTTACTCTCCAAAATTTCTTTTTAAAATTTTTTAAGTATATATATATATATATATATATATATATATATAATCTATGTAAAATATTTAATAATTTAGTTCAATGTTATTTACATAATTTTTTATTAGAAGAAATTAAATTCATAAAATAAGTTAACAATACCACAAAGAAGGTATATTTTAATTCTTTCAAAATATTAAAATTTTAAAAATTACATAGTAGAAAATTTAAACATAATTTTGTATATAATTATTTTATTATTTAAAGAAAAGTGGGTTGGCCCGCGTGATCTGAGATTTTGAAGTGCACGTAATAATGGAGTGACACGTGGATCTTGGACTAAATACGAGGAAATATAATAAACAATTTAAAATAGGTTTTAATATAAAGCCAAAAATGCACTTTCTGTGTAAAAGGACAGATGGCAGAGGCGTTGAGTTCCACGTGGCAACCCAAACTGAAACGGGTTGCAGAAAGTATAAATTACGATTATTTTATATCTAATTAATGGTTTACAAGAAGAGAGCGTGGTAGAGAGAGCGAAAGGGAATTGGGTCGATTGAACTGATGACAGAGGGTAGCAATCCAATATCTCCGGTGGACGGCATGGACGTGACCGACGGCGGCAAAGAGCAGCAGGCGGCGGGAGTGGGGATTCTCCTTCAAATAATGATGTTGGTTCTGTCTTTCGTGTTAGGTCACATCCTTCGTCGCAAGAGGATTTACGTTCTTCCCGAAGCCAGCGCTTCTCTTCTCATTGGCTTGCTCGTTGGTACACTCGCTAACATTTCTCACACTCAAACTAGTATCAGGTCTCAATTCACTTTCTATTTCCATTCGTATTCTATCATTTCTTTTTCTGTTTCTCTGGAACCTCACTTCCTCACTTTCTCTCCCAAACAGGGCGTGGTTCAACTTTCACGAGGAGTTTTTCTTCCTCTTCCTTTTACCTCCCATAATATTATATCCTTAACCACACGCATTTTTCTGCTGTTCTTGTTTGCTTTTTTCCTTTATTTCATCACAATTACTTATTTCTTTCATTTCCTTGACCTTGCGCTTTCGCTTTACTCAGTCTGGCTTCAGTCTCTCGCCTGTAAGTTTTTCTTTTCTTGTCATTTCACTCTTGTTGCATTCTTTCGTTTCAAATTGGTCTTTTCAATTTGCGTTCTTTGCAGAAACCTTTTTTCTCTAATTTTGGAGCTATTGTCACGTTTGCTATATTCGGCACCTTTCTGGCTTCCATTGTGACGGGTGTCTTAGTGTAAGTTTTTTTTTTTTTTTTGGCATTTTCATTTTTTCCATACCAGTGATTCTTTTCCTTGGTTTGCTTCTCTGTCCACAGTTATGTTGGCGGATTGATGTACCTCATGTACAGATTACCTTTTGTTGAGTGTCTAATGTTTGGTGCACTGATATCCGCAACCGATCCTGTTACTGTTTTGTCCATATTTCAGGTGATGTGATTTACATGTTGCTTTAATTTTTGTTTTTCTTCTATTTGCTTGTACCTCTACTACATGCTACATACACTTGTACCGAGTCTTCTCGCTTCTAAGGTTATGCCAATTGCTCCTGAATGCAACATGGTGTCAGTTGGGAAGAACCATTTTGGGTAACCGCTTTCTAGAGCTCTTCGGCTCCCTTAACCAATGTTTTTCACTAGCATTTTATTAACTTGTGAAGGTTTAGGCTTTCCTAATTTAAATTCGACTGCCCTATCATCTGTTATCTTTCTATTTCACTTTAGTATTATAATATGTTATGCACCTTACATTCTGATTCGATTTGTTCCTGATTGCAGGAGCTTGGCACAGACGTCAATCTTTATGCCTTGGTTTTTGGAGAATCTGTTTTGAATGATGCAGTAATTTTCTATTACTACAACTTTTCTGTTTTACTCTTGAAAGTGAATCAATTGTGATTTAAATATGGATGGTACCACTTGCTGATCTTTTCCCTCGTTTATGTCTCTCCTTTCTCACCCCTAATCTACGCTGGCAGATGGCTATTTCTTTGTACAGGTATATGGAAATTTCTACGTTTATAAAAGATAACCTATCATTATTTTGACTCAAATATTCACCTTGCAGGACAATGACAGTGATTAAAAGTCATCCATCTGGACAAAATTTCTTCATGGTCGTTGTTAGATTTTTAGAGACTTTTGTCGGGTCAATGTCTGCTGGTTGGTTTATAAATCTTACACGATGTTCTCTTTATGCAGTGTTTACGGGCTTTAAAGATGACTATCCTCATCGACTGTCGTATTCCCTACCTACTCCCCCCAATTTTCGTGTCACTTAACCCCTTCTACTTGGGATTTAGATTAAAACGAAACTAAATTTCTTATCAATTTTAATGGTTACATAAAATCCTTATATTTGGTGAAAATAATCCTATTGGTGTCAATTTATTAAAACATGTTAAATCTGTACAAGGAGGATTCGGAAAGTATTTTTTATTTGTACCACTTAATGAAATCGCATATACTATCAAAATTAGATGAACATCATTTTTATGATAGAAATTGATGCAGATTGATATTCCAGTTGTTCAAATGAAGCATTCAGACTCCAACTTGTTGAAAGGAGTTTGTCTTGTTTAGCAGAAGCACACATAATTATAATGGTACTAACAGATTTGGATCTACCTGTGGAAGATTGTTGTAATACTTTACTGATGAATAGAATAGAAAATATTACTATTGGTGGAGGACACGAGAAATGTCCGTTGTGTGACGGACATGAGAAACTATTATTCCTGTTTTTGGAGATCGTATTGACTGTTTAATGTAGAATAGATTGTGTTCTTCACAACCCCGAGATGGTTGAATCTTTCTTGTGGTGACTTTTGTTGTTATCCTTGTCCTTCTATGTTTCTCCAAGAGTCAGTTAAGGTGGGTTGTCACCTGCAAGAATTATGATACTCAAGTCAGTGAGGTCAAAAAGTGAGAAAATGGAGAATGATGCATACTTGGTTAGGGTTTCTCCTCCCCCATACATACCACATTTATCACCCTGGTCATGATCATGCAAATCGCCGTGATAAGGATTGATTTGTATCTTCATACACCTTGTTTCCTACTAGCAGTTATGTGATCATTTTGGGGTTTGAACATCTGTACATGTGATGCAGGATAAGATTGTGCCAACTTATTTGTTGAACGACATTGGTGGGCTTTGGGCTGCTCTGGGTGCTTGGTCATTGATAAGTATCCAAACACTTAAAGAACCCATCCTCAAAAGCTAGCTATTTAGGGGGGATAAAGCATTTCAAGGAACCGATTAACCAACTCTTTATCAAGAAGTAAGTAACCAATCACTTGGAGAACCCACCCTTAAAAGCTAACCATCAAGGGAGGAGAACTAGATACTTTAATACTCTATTGAACATTTCATCCTACTTGATGTGAGAGCACCCCATAATACTCAAGTCCCTATTAGTTATCCTTGAACAAATTGATTCATTATACTTGCTACCATGAGAGTTTTTTATTTTATTTCAAATGGCTATGGTTAATAACTCAATGGTTGTTAAATAATCTCTTACACTTTGTTTAGATGAGGTGATTGAAAGAGAGGGAGTGAAGAAGGAAAGAAAGAAAGAGAATTAAAGTGAAAGGTAGGGATGACAAATAAACCTCAGCAAGTATCGTTTGAACTCGTCCTGAGGGAATGAGAATGTGTATATTATATTTTGAAATTTTTGTAAATATAATTTATTATTGTTATTATTTGATATTGAAGAGAAGAAAATGCGTGTCCTTATGGTATTGAATTTTTCATAATATCTTGTTTCCTTAACTTTTTCTTTGAAAAAAATATTTAATAAATATTTGGGTGGGTACATGTATGTTTGTTACTTGACAAAGATGTGGATGTGAAACAAACTTCATATCCATCCCGTACCGGTCATGTGAATGTATATGAGTTTTTTCTTTAGGGACAAGGATGGGTATAGTCAATCTTTCACCGCCCCCATTCCTCTCCATTTTTGTCTTTAATAGAAAGAGAGGTTGTTTGGATTGGTAAAGAAATGAAAAAAAAAAAAAAAGTAAGATGATTTTATTAGAAAGAGAATCCAATTCAAAATAGTTAATTTTCAATATTCCTGATTTGGCATTTTTTTGGTGGCTCTGCAGGTGTTGGAGTTGGTTTTGTATCTGCTCTAATATCCTTTTAAATTAACGGTTATGTTAAACATGTATACATATATATGCAGCTTAGTAACTCTTTGGAGATTTAAAAGTCAAAATATAGTGAAACCTTAACTATCAATACCTATTTAAATATTCGGGGTTGGATATTGACAAGTAAGTATTTATGTTTCATTTCTTGGTTCAATATAACCAGGTCATATCTTGAAATTACTGATCTTTTTGTTCTTCAATTTAGTCTTCAGAACTTGGAGAGCTGTCTTTTTGTTCTTTTCCCGTATTTCTCGTAAGAAAACTCCTTGGACCATTTCTACATAACTTTATTGTAAAATTTCTATAAATTTCTTTATGCTGGTGCAAATTATTTTTTTCTCAGGTACATGCTTGCTGAAGGTCTTGGACTGTCTGGTATTGTATCAATATTGTTCACAGGAATGGTAATTGCATCCTTTTTTAATTTTATTGGTCATTTCATGTGTTTTAAAGCATTCTTATGCCTACTTTTGTGTTCATTTTAGGTCATGAAGCATTACACATATTCAAATTTGTCACGTAGTTCTCAAAGATTCGTCTCTGCTTTTTTTGAGTTGATATCATCATTAGCTGAGACATTTGTGTAAGGAGGATTTAATGGCAGATTTTCCCTTCTAGTTCAACATTACCTCTAAAGGATGCACGTGAATCATTTTATCTAATGATCTACAGATTTATCTACATGGGCTTTGATATTGCTATGGAGAAACATAGTTGGTCGCATGTTGGATTTATATTCTTTTCCATTGTATCCTTTCTTTAATCCTATAAATTTCAATTTTTGTGATCTGTACTAGCTTGATGTTTCATATTTGTCCTCCTCCTCAACTTGCTTGGTAACCACTTCAGATATTCATTGGAATTGCAAGGTATTATGCTGTAATTTCTATCGTCACGAGTTATTGAGTGACATATGAGCTTGTCAGGCTTTTAGCTAGTTTGGTAAACTATAAAGACATGCATGCACTTTGACACCTCTGTGCTTAGCTTTCATATTTCTCCACGAAAATTTAAGTACACTGTTTGATCACTTTGTGCAGGGCAGCCAATGTGTTCTCATGTGCTTATTTGGTCAACTTGTTCAGACCTGCCGGTCGACAAATTCCACGAAAACATCAGAAAGCACTTTGGTATAGTGGTAAGGTTTCAGAATTTTGCAAATCCTTGACTATAATCTGGAAAGCTTTATTAGTTCTGTCAATAAAACAGACTACCTGATTTTGGTGTGTTCTTTAGTGCCCTGTCCTTTTGTGTTGAGTTTTGTACTTTATGAACATGTACAGGACTTCGAGGGGCAATGGCTTTTGCCCTTGCTCTGCAATCAATTCATGATCTGCCAGATGGACATGGACAGATCATCTTAACTGCAACTACTGCAATAGTTGTTTTGACGGTAGGCTTTCTCATGCTTGTCATCAAATATTTTAATCTAATCATTAGTCATTACGTTAAAAATAAATGCATGTGGAAGCAGAGTAAGGTCCTTTGCTATTTCACTCTTTTGAATCTTATTTTCACGCTTTATTCTGTTTCTGACATTCCATATCTATATTCCTATCTAAAAGGCTATTTGAAAAAAAGAAAACTTTATGTAAAGCATGGTATGTCATTTTTATCCTTTTTTTAAATCGTCATTGCGTGTTTCTTTTCTTTCTTACCTCCATAGATATTCATTGCCATGCTAGATACAAGAAATTGTTATTCCAACTAAAATCATTTGGTACAATAGTCTATCCTACCTTTCTATTGTTCAAAGAGGAGTGTAGTTGCTTGCACACTCTCTAACACTTTATTTCTACCTGAAATATATTAAAAATTACAAAATCATGAGTGAAACTTATTAATTAAGAAATGAGACTCAAAAAAAGAGTGGTTATAAAGGGTGTTTCACTAGCACTTTTATTGTGCAAATGTGGTTTTGTCTAGGCTTGGGGGGAAATTCTCACAAATGCTTCATAATTTGACTGTAACCAACTAATTTGGGTTTCTCCACTCAACATACAATTTGATTGGCTGATGTAGGATGTCCCATGAAAAGGCAATCTTAGCAGTTGGACTATTATTAGCTCCATCTTCAGATGCAAGAGGGGCAAAGAAGGCTGAGAAGGAAATCAACCTATAGAGCAGGAAGGCATCAAAAAACTTGAGGATTGTATTATAATAAAACATGAAAAGAAATTGTAGGGATAAAACATCAAGGAATCTGAGTAGTAAACTTAAAGTTTATTTAAAAAAAAAAAGTATTAAGATAGCACATTCTTGAATTTTCTGGACGAATCTTGATAAAAATGTGCAAAATCTGAATCCAATGTTAAGGAAACACTGTCAGCTTACTAATATGTAAAGATAAATAGACCATTCAAGAATCTCAGAGTGGGAAAGACAGAAATTTTGACATTTTCAATGGAGAATACTGTGCCTCATCATCTGTCAAAAAATGTACTAGTTCTATGGTGAATTGGACAACTTGATTGGAACTTCTGGAAACCAACACGGAAGTTTGGTCCACATTTTTTTTTCTTCTTTATGTTACTAGCAGCTACCTATTCTTTTCACCACCTTTTCACAGTCCCTATACCTGGGTAGTTATTCACAATAAGGTTTGGTTACTTTATTTCAGGTATTACTGATTGGTGGTTCAACAGGCACCATGCTGGAAGCTTTACAGGTTGTAGGTAGTGACAGTCCTATCATCGAGAGTCCTTTGGCTTCAGTTACCAGAACGGTAAGTTTTTTCTAGATGAGGTTCTTTTGCTTATCAAACAGTATAACCATCTCGTCATTGTTGTTTCCATGTAATTGCTTTTTCCCTGTGGAATATAGCAAGAAGCGCATACCCGACTTCTGCGGAGTGAGATGTGGTTGCGGGACTGCCTAAATTGAAAAATACTTTACACAAGTTTGAGATGGATTTTCTAGGGAAAATAATCGTTTCTTTTTTATCAAAAGATTTTATTTAAATCTTGTGTATGTAACTAGACTATATATTTGTTGCTGAAAGTAACGGAAGCATGAAAATTGACTTGTGTTTTGATTATGCTCTTAAATGGGATATAAAATTGAAGTTATGAGTCATTCCATTAGGGAAAACAAATCTCTTGGATCTAAACTCAATTTGTAAGTGAGGTTTGCGTCTATTTATGTCTTTTAATTTAGTTATGTCTTTTAATTTAGTTATATCTTTAGTCAATGTCGACTTCAACAAAATTAAATATTTTGGACCTATGCAGTTGTACACTATGATCTGGAACCAAGCTTAAGTGTTAGATACAAGCTATGTAAAACTCAAAATGTAATTTAAATTCAAAGAAATTACATTATTTATGAACTTTGTTGTGGAATTTTATGTTAACTTCTAAATTAAATATTTCAACTGGGACTATGCATTTTATTCTGCCAAAGGATATGATAATTATAATGAATCTACTTGTTTATTTTTATTATCTTTCAACTAACATCTTTGGTTCATCCACAAGAATTTTGAGGGAACCAACGGCTATCTTTCTCCCGAAGAGGAAGAAATATCATCAGGGAACAAAATCAAGATGAGGCTACAAGAATTTCAAAGAAGGTACAATCCGTGCTCTGAAATTGAAGATATTCTAAATGTATGTCTACATTTCTGAAATTTCTAATTTTGATTTTTCTTTGCTTTTCTGTTGTAGTGCTGCATCTTTTACCGCATTAGATAAAAACTACCTCACCCCATTCTTCACTAGTCAAAATGAAGATGAAGGTATGTCAAGTTCTGGTAGAAGATTAAGAATTAGTATTTGGTGTTACTATATCTGGCTTTTTGCTTTTTAATATGCTGTTTTATTCGTCTTACTAGCTCAACAAACTAAGTCATAGTCCTACATTCTAAATATGAATTATCTTATTCTAAATCGGAGATTTCTCGGAGTATTTCCCTTCCTTACTTTTATCTGCTTACAAGCACAGTTCTATCCCGTTAAATAATAAACAGCAGCAGCATCTTTGGTTATTATCTTGTTTTTTTCAATCGTTTATGACCATATTTTGGGCATTTGGAAACTAACTATTTTTCAACCTTTAAAATCTTGTTTTGTTGCTGCTGTCAAACGTACATTGCAGTATTTGATCCATATTATGCACGTATACTTCTTAGCGAGTCATAAAAAATTCCTCCTTTACACGATTGCGAGTTTTTCATGAAATATCTCAGTTGCGGTTCTGACATGATATCTTCTCTTTGATGTTGGTGTGCACTATACTTGTTTGAACTTTATAAATGAATTTTAGGCTTAGTGAATAAATTTTGTTGACTCCGTATTTTCGCAACTTGGCCCTGGTCTTGGTCTTAACAGCTATGCCCCTCACTTTGGAGAACATGGGATTGGATGATGATGACCGTTACTCGTCATGATATTTTTGGAACAACGTACTCAATAATACTATGAAGGTTCCTTTTTGTACAAACCTTGAGTCACATGCAATTTATTGATAACTTGGAGGAATTGCCATAAGATCATTCCAAGTTTCCAACTCACTGAATTCAGAAACTTACGTCAAGTAGGCAGATTAGGTTGGAAGACAGACATCTTATATGCTGCTTTAAGTATTCTATGCTTTCAAGTTGATGACTATGGTTCTTTCACGAAGCTCGGGATTTGTAAACTTGATCTAACATACGTGTTTACTCACTCTAGTATCGGTTGTCCAAGACTAAGCAAGCACATGATCTTCATATAAAATATTCATGTTATTTGTTCTTTGCGGTTATCAAAAAGATGGAGAGAATATGCATGTTGTACAAGCGATGATGATGATAGAGAGAAATACTAAAATGTTTCAATTATGCTATAAAGTCGTTCGAGTTTGAAATAGTCTTCAACAGTCTTAGCATAATTGTATTCGAGAAATTCATATTACCTTGTACATATTTTATTTATTTATGCTGGCTGACTGCTAGTCTTGTAAGAAGTCTGATGAATCCATATTGTATGAAGTATTAGTGTACATGAACTTTATTTTAAAAAACTGTGACAAGTGGCCCGAAGATTTTGGATTGAGGTGGAAAGGATGAATGAACTGTCTATTTTTTCTCTTAAGAAAAATATTTTCAAACTGTATAATTTCGAAATTAAAAATGACTTTTAAATTTTCAAAAGTTAGATGCCTTTTGAATTATGTAATTTAAAAGTTATTTTTAACTTTTGGAATATACAATGACTTAGTTATGTAAAAAAATTGACTTTATCTGAAAATCATTTTTTACTATCGGAATGCATGTTAGTATGAATTTGAAGATGGATTTGTAAGAGTGAATTTGTGAAAAGAAGGTGAATGTGGGGTTGTTTGATAAAAAAAAATACTAATTTACTTAGTCATAAAAATAGTTTAAAATAAAATATGATTAGTATTAATTATTATTATTATTCTTATTATTATTATTATGAAACAATATTATTATCCAGGAAGAGGATAATCGATTCTTGAAGAGATGAGAACCGCAATAATTCAACACCTAAATTGATAGCACTCACTTAAGCATAGTTCGAGCAATAATTCAACACCCAAGCAAACCAACAACTATGCAAAATTTCATAAAATAGTTTTCAACTCAAATCTCACTATTTTATCTATAAGTTTGACAGACATTTTGACATCCATATACCTCAAATTGTTTACTATTTTATTGTAAAAATGCGATCCGGACTAATGAATCCAGAACTTTGTTTTCTATGATAATTTTTTAATCACGAACGAAGTTTTCATAACTCGGAACCATTACAATTTTAATGAGGGTAAGCTAGGGTTTACGGATATTACGGGGTTGCACGAAGAAAAAAGGAACTGTAGGAAGAAACAGCCCGCAATAAGAGCTGAATTGTATCCATTACCTTTTACGAACCATGAATAAGCCCACCCACCTAGAGGGATCTATGGAAAATGAGATATTAAAATTAAAAATAGAAATAAAAAGGTAAGAGATAGGAAATTAAGGTTATTTAAAACAACGGAGTTTATGTAACGACCTTATCAACCTACATTGTATGATGAAGCATGCCACCGATCATTTTTTTTTTCAGTGAGGTGGTGCCACAATTCCTAGACAGAAGAACATAAACTGTAGGTACTTATAGACAAGGGGTATGCAGTCAAATTTACATGCAGTCGAGATATTTATAGTTTCTCCGCCGATTGTACTGAAGAAGGCTTCCATAGGTGCGATCCCAAACACCAATGAAAAGTGATTCTGTGTCAGGGCTAAAAGATACACCAGAGATCTCCCCAAAAAAATCGATCTCCTGCTCCTTCTCGAACCCACTCTTAACATCATAGACATGCACAAAGTCAGCTGGCTCAGCCATTGCCATGAATCGCCCATCAGATGTGAACCTTATAGAACGTATAGCTCCCAGGTTGCCCTTAAGCACAGCAACAGACTTTGACAAGTTCCTAACATCCCAAACACGGCATGTTTTGTCTTGGTTACCGGTAGCAAATATGTGGCCATCAGGATGCCATGCAGATGCAAATGAGTAGTCCAAGTGTCCAGATAAAGACTTGACAGTCTACAAACAACCAAAATTTAAATCATTTCTAATTTACCCATACACCGCACATAAGGAATTTATGAAATAAATCAACAGAATACACCACCTTTCCAGTTTGAGAATCCACTAGTAATCCTTCTGGGTTGTCTCCAACAATCACAAGCAGTTTCGCATCTGGGCTCAATGAAGTATGCTACAGCCAGAAAGGGAAACAAATTCAGATAATTTATTCTATCTATTAGAAGACGGATATCATATTTTCTGACATCGGTAGTGTGCACAATAATGAGCATGCAGAGTGAAAAAATATCTATGTAGACATGCTTTCAATTCTATCTCCTTTTTAAGCTTAAAACTTTCCCCATTACTATTCTACTATTCTGTTTGAAGTTTCCTTAATAACAGTAGAGATCAAAAGTAAGGTTTGTCAAGTTAAAGTTTCATTTGGTGTCTCCCCCTGAACCCACCCACCCCCCTTCACATAACCTGCTTTCTCCACCCCATTTTCATCTTTTTCTTCCTTCCATTCTCCCCACTCTTCTCTTTCGATTGTTTCAAAACTCCCTACACCCATGAGGCAAATAAATATGGGGAAGAGTTTAAAGAGAAACACCCATCCCTCAAAAATCTCTATTAGAAGCTCTTCCAAAGCAAACCCATAAATCGATGTGATCATTTAGAACTTAGATCAGTAATCGGTTTCCTTAAATATTAGGAATCTTGTGATTTCCTTAAAATCCTAACCCTACAAATTGGGGGATTTGGTGACTTTCTTTGGTGTCTATCTACTATAATGCAGCTATAGGGATAAATATAGGAGCAAAAATCTCTTTATTTTAGGGATAAATGCAGGTAATACTACCATTGGACATACTAACTATACAACTGTGATGTTGAAAAGTTACGATAACTACTATGTATGAATTACATGATTCCTAGATGAACTATTAAAACATGTTTATGCCAAGGGGCCTAAGCTATGATGTATGGTTGTGACACTTCATTGTTGGTTTGGAGATATACATACATACACACATATATCTATATAGTTTGTATGGTTTGTGAATTAGCTTTATTTTCAGGCTGGCTAGGCTAAGTTAACTATAGACACCAACACTCCATCGATGGGCTTTTGACACCCCAACAATTATCGGATTGCGGATTGACAGACTTACTAAATTGCTCTCAATAAGAAAAAAACAAATCCCACATGAACTTTTATACAAAATTAGAAACTTGACCAAATAAAGACTTACATTTACAGGCCAAGAGAAGGAGAAATGCTTGGAAAGCTGAAATTTTTCCATGTCAAAGTCTCGAACTCCACAGTCATTATTCGAAGCCATGAAATGAACAGCTCCACTGAGATATCAACTAATTGTTAATATCCTTTGTGACCAATAATTGCTAGCACCATATGAATCAATAAAGATCCAAAATAAACAGAGAAAATAAAAGAAAAATAGCGAAATGAACAGATCCACCGAGATATCAATTAACTGTTAGTATTCTTTGTGATTAATAATTGCTAGCACCATATGAATCATTAGAGATCCAAAATAAATAAAGAAAATAAAAGATAAATAGTAGAGCAGAGAATCAAGACCTTGGATGCTCATATATCTCAACAGCATTTGTTATTGCATTGTCATCATAAGTAGTTCTTGAACAAAAACTAACCCCCGGTCGATCTATGTACTGCAAGACAAGATGTATCATTTAATCAGTCAAGAACTTTAAATTATATGGAATGAAAACAAAGTTCAAATGATTGAGAATGAATTTATATTATTCAGTTTGGCTAGTCAGTAATTGTTCAATTAATCATATCCATTTTAAGGCAAAATAATTTCTATACCATTTAAAAACAATGTAAAAATCTAACAAATATAGAGTATAAAATTCGTAATCTTGTTTGAACATCCAAAGCAAGAAATAAAATATTCAGCACAATAAATCATAGTGACCAAGTATCCTGCATGGTTTGTAGCAATAGTGCGTTCAAAATAAACAATGATAAATACTAAATATATAGGGAACAAGAATGACAACTGCAACCCCCATAATAGTAGAAGTACCTTGCAAATAAGTTCTCCTTGAAAACCCCCAGCAATCAACAAATTATCCCGTACAGCCAGTGTACTAATCTGTGTCTGAGTAAATCCTTCCAAAAGGCTTCCAGGATGTTTCTATCACCAACAGGCACAGACGGCTTAATTTCATTTCTAGATTCTAAGTGATCCTTTTGATAACAACGGAGTGCATAAATGATTACCTCGCATGGAGCTACATGCCCTGCTACATTCAGTATTTCTGATTTCTTGGAACTTAAAGAAGACCAGTGTATAATTGAGTAACTCGAAACAAGATACACATCATGTTTAGATGTTGACCACACCAAATTCCTCAACTGCAAATGACAGATTGGAGGTATCCCATTAACATAAGTTAACTCATTGAACATGGCACACTGAATTTCTAGGAGGTAATAGTCTAATATTCATCGCGTCATCTGAAGTGATTCAATAGAATTCATTAGTATATAAACGTACTTGGAAATGAAGTATTGTTGATTTCACAGATCTAGTGTTTTGCCAGAAATCATAATACTTTCCTCCCTTGTATGTTTGTGAGCATTCCTGTAGGCAAGAGATGAATAGATGTGAAAAAGATAAAAATCCCTAAAAAGCATTACTCAAATGCCACAGAACTCGAGTAAAACACAGTATACCTTTTCTGACAGTTCGCCCGATTGAGGTATATTTTCATAATTCTTGTACTGCTCTAGTCTAGTTTGCCTATACTTCTCACGACTAATGCTCAGTCTATCCCAAGGTATACCTTGAATATCCTTTCCTTTCCTAGCTTCTGCAGCAGTGGTGTCTGTCATGCGATTTTCCTGCAACAGAGAAGCAAGAACCCGCAACCAACAAGGGCAATCAGAAAGGAAAGATTATGTCAAAGCCATTTCATAACATTTTACTCGTGTAATCGCAAATTAAGAACATAAGACAAAACCAAAAGGCATGAACATTTTACTTATGAGGGGAGACCAACCATTGATTCATATTCATCATCCTCATCGGATTCGGACTCCAAATCACCAAACACTCTGCCCCGAAAATATATATCATCTTCTGCATCCGCCATTTCATTATCGTCAGCGACATACTCCATCTCGTCGCCCTGTTGTCGAGCCATTGTTCCCTATGTTATCGCTTCCTGTTAAACAAAAGGGTGGGAGGTAAAAATCAGAAAACTCGTCAATTTCACCCCGTACTAAAATTTGAATTCCAATCTCAATTCCAAGCATGAAGACGATACTCCCGGTCTCGGAACAGTAACCGGAGCAGGAATAACAAGCAAGCAGTAACCTAACCCTAAAAACGTGAAACCTTGAAAAAAAAAACAATTAAATTCTAAAGCTAACCGACAAAGGAGTTATCGAGAAGCGGAAAATCATGAGCGAAACAATGCATGAATTTGCAGAATTCAGACAGGCGTTAATGCGTAAGGTGCAGAAAGGTTTTATCTTCAAGTTTCAAGACGATGAATTGACGAGAGAAGACCTCAAAATAAAATAAAATAAAATAAACCTTTATCGAAAAATAAAGAGGAAGAAGGAAGAAACTGCATATAGAGAAGTGAAGGTGGAATTGGAAAATAGAATACAAGGTGCAGAGAGATAGAGTTAGATATATAGAGAGAGAGAAGAGAGAGAGACCTTAGTGTTGGCGAATGGAAGAAGAAAAAGAAAAGAAGAGAAGAAAAGGAGAAGACCTTGAATTGAATTGAGAGAGACAGATAAAGAGAGAGAAGATCTGATCTGCGTTCACGATTCAAGCACTTTCCTCGAATATATAGGACACATCTCGAACTGCCACTGCGCCTCTTTCTTCTTTCTTCCTTCTTCCTTTTCTTTTATCCTTCTTTAATTAATCTTTTAAATTAACTGCCACTGCGCGTTTTCCTCACTTTTCTTTTTCTAACTTTTTACTTTTTTTTTTCTTTATTTATTAGTAGACTCACCACACTGATGTCTACATTTTTATTAATCTGATGTAATTAATAAAAAATTAAACTATATGTTTTATCTTCTTTCTATTATTTTTTTTATACTCTTATGCCCTTTTGTTATTTATTGTAGATTTTTATACGTTTTTATTATTTGTTGATTAATAAATAATCGAATTACTTTCATATCATTTTAAAGTTCATTACTTATATTAAGAACTTTTATTTAAAGAATAAATTCAAAAAAAATAAATGTTGACACCAAAATATCACTCCATATTATAGATTATGGTGTAAATTATTTTACAAATTTAATAACTATTTTTACAATTATATTTTGAAATTATATATTTCTATAAATTTAATAATTTTTTTTACTTTAATAAAATTAAAAATTTGGATTTAATTTTTAATTATTTTATAATAAAAGCGAATGTCATGTATATTTTTAATAGTAAATTTTGAATTAGAAATACGATGTAAAATTATATATTTCTAAAATCGTATTTCTATAAAATTTTATAATTTTATCAGTTAATAAATTGTCATTTTAACAATACATACCTTGTAAAATTATTACTCTTTATATGAATGTTTTTATTGACAATATTTAATAAAGACGTTGTATTTAATGAATTTTATGAATGCAATTAACAGTTACATAGTTAATATATTATTTATTACTTGTATTATATTTAATATATAATTTAATACTTACATTATATTTAATTTAATGAAATTAATTACATTCATTAATAAATTTAATAATCACGTTATACTTAACTAGAAAAATATTAAAACAATACATACGTTTTGCATAGTATTTTAATTTTTTTTATATTAAAACTAATGAAAACTCATGTGTTATTTTTTTATAATAATAAAAAATAATAAAATTATTATTATTGTTATTATGATTATAAAATTAAATGTAAATAATTTTTATAATTTCATTGTATATATTTTTTATTTAATTTATAGGTAGTTTTTACAATTAAAAAGATGGTTAAGTTTTAAAAAAAAATGGTCAAATTGAAAAAAAAAACGGTAAATTTGATAAAATAATTAATTTAACTTCAAAAACATTATTTAAAGGGTAAATTTAGAAACAATTGTGAGCCAAAAAAAATCTTGCATACATAGATAAAATAATTATAAAAATTCTTTATTTATGTCTATATCTACCTTTTTATTATTTCAAATATTAATTAACACATGTTTGAAATAAGAAATAAGATTGTTTGTTGTAAAGATTTTAGGTTCATACTTGTAAATTAAATTTTCATCTCTATTGTTTATTTTATCTATAAATTAACATATAGGAAACATGAAAAAAAAAACAAACAAACAAAATTAATAATGTTACAAAATACTTTTAGAAAATTATAAAAATATATAACTTGAATGAAATAGAATATAAAAAACAAATAAACTAATAATAATTTAAATTTAAACATAGACATTTTAATTTTTAAACATGTTTTGTTAAAAATTATGATACCAAAAACTTACATTTATGATATCGAGATAAAAATATTAAATATAATCAATAAATAAAATTTGTCAAATGTGTGTGATAGAACAACTTAATTAATATATCATTGAAACCAAATCATAGATATAAATAAATAAATAAATATAAGACATGATAAGAGAATTTTGAAATTTAACAAATTTTATTATGAGGTATTATATCATTCAAAAATAAAATAAAATGGTTTTTATGTTGTCCATGGGTCTACACGATTCAACACTTAAAATTATGAATTATATCATGTTAGAAAATGTTAACAGATAGTATAAATGTGTAAAGTGTAAAATATTTCATTAAAAAAAATGGAAATACAATATTTTGAATATAAATGTAAAAGGAATAAAATGTTTAATTAAGATTGTGCTGAAACTAAAAGAAACTCGAAGGCTCTGTGATTATTGTCCAAACCAAAACAAATTTGAACAATATTTACAGGATGAGTTTATTGGTTATCATAGTGTATAAAAATAGGTATATGCAATTTATTGTTTTATAATAATTAGAAATAAAATATATATAATTTTACATTAATTACTACAATAATTATTATAACATATTTTTAAAATTTGTAATGTTATAATTATATGATACACAACAAATTTCATTCTTTATTGTATATAAATTAGTATATACTAAAATGTGGTTAAATAAATTATATTTTTATTGATAATTATGGATCTTAAAATATAATATATAGCGTGTAATAGCACATTCCTTCTCTTTGTCGTCATTTTAGTAAATTTTTCCTTTCTAGTGATTAATGAGGATGATATATGTTCAATTGAATATTAGATAATACTAATATATTTTCTCAAAGTAATACAAAAAGTTTTTATTTTTATTGTATGAAACATGTGAATTAAGAGCAATTTGTTTGATTGAAGGATGTGTCACTGGCTAAACCTTTAATTCGTTGAAAATTGTTGTATATAATGATTTAATTTAGGGATTCAAAACAAAACAGTAATTTTATATTATACGTGTTCTTTGTGTAAAAATAATGTTAAATATCTCTTCCACTGTTTTATTATTATGCAATTATGTAAATTGTTGAAATAAAGTTTAAAGGATTGACAGGTTTTTTCTTTGAATTAGTTTGAGATCTTTTTGTATTTATTTGCCTAGACTAATTTAAATAATTGTTATTAATGCAATTATCTGAATGATTTTGATGATGATGAATTAGTGTATATTTTAAGATCCAATTGTTTTTCTTTTTATTACTTTTCAAATAAAAAAAATTAATGCCTGTGACTATGAATCAATTTAAAAAACACGAGTTGTTTCTGTTTATTTAATGGTAAAAAAATATAATATTCAAACTATGGGTAACATGGTTCTATTTATCGATATAATATAAAAAGTTTCAATGTTCACTTCAAATAATATCTAGACCTTATTTACAATAATACATTATACCAGAAAATGCCTTCACATTACTTTGTAAAACAATTGATTTCTTACTTATACACAGAAATTTATTAGAGGAAGAAACGTTAAGAATTAAACGAAAACGGAAAAAAAAAATTTACTTACTTTTAAGTGTACAATTTATATGTATATGTTTAGAATGCAATTGAATTATATTATTTGAAATACCTTTTTTGTGATTAAAACCTCTTACGGATAATAATTAATATGCGAAATAATTTAATGCTAATTGTTTAATATATTGAGTATATTTCTAGGAATAACATTTCAATATATATATATATATATATATATATATATATATATATATATGTGTTTGTTAATACGCGTACGCTTGTTTTTCAGTTGATACGTTTTAACAATATGTACCGAATTATAGTAGACAAAAATACCCATATTTATTATGGATTCTAAGTTTTAAGGTTAAGTACATTTAAATAATTTTCATTCTCAAAACTAAAAAAAGAAATCCCCAAACCCTTACTCACCTCCCTATTTCTCTCAACCCTTTCTCTTTCATTTCTCTCACTCCAACATTTTCTCTCTGTCATCCCTGTTGTTGCCCCAATTGAAAAAAAAAAAATCAGAAACTCTTGCCTAACCCTAATATACCTTCCTCACTTATCCAATTTGTTTCTCCCTCGTCTCCATATTCTCCCTCAGCCAAACCCGTGACATCGTAATTTATTGTTCTTTCTCTGTTCATTCATTTGGAGGATGTGTTATATATTTTCCCTTCTTATTGTTATTAAATTTCATTTTTAAATTAAATCATGTAAATAAAACCTTCATAAATCAATTAAATCTTCATACATTATTTACATATCTACACCACGTTTCATTATATTTTTAAAGAATGTTTCCCTCTATTATCCTTTTCCCTTTACACAAAGTGTTTCTTTTTCCTTTCTCTAAGGATACATGATGTAAGAATTATACTCGTAGGGAACTCTTCTATACCTATTTCTTTAATTTTCTTATGTCTTTTTTTATCACTGAATCAACTCCTACAAACGTTTAGAATAAACTTTAACCACTGTGCAAGATAAAAAACAGTAAAATCATTTTTTATCTTTGAGATTTGGAAAGAATAACATAAAGTGACAAAGTTTATATTCATTTTTACACAGACTAATAAATATAAAATGATTATAAAAGAGTAAACTTTTTCAATTTTTAAAAAATATCTTTGATTCAAATTACCACCACCATCTTCAATTGGGTTGAGATGAGAGAAAAAA
>NC_028357.1:49668552-49701247 GCF_000741045.1 Vigna radiata var. radiata
CGTACCAACTGAAAACAGACTTACGCATGTTAACAAACCCCATATATATATATATATATATATATATATATATATATATATATATATATATATATATTATATTTAATAAACAACTCGCATTAAATAAACGGCTAGAAACATTTAGTGGTGTTTTAAAAACTATTTATGCATCGTAATTAATATTATCGGTTGTAATGTATTATTTAATAGTACAAAACCATCACATAAAAGTTGTATAAATGATAATGCACGAAACAAATAAGATCAATACATAACTAGATGGTATATATGTACAAGTAAATAAGAGACTGTCAGGTAAAAGAATAAAAGTGATTTCAAATCCTATACAACCTTAAATACAATATCTAATTAAATTTATTTGTAAATTTTACTTATTAAGTATTGGATCGTGATTAAAACCATATTAATCATAAATTTATCTTGAAACTTATACATATAAACTCGAGATAAGAAAGTAGATGAATGAATGTATTTATTGTAAATTTAAGATTGTACAGTAATACTTGATCGGTTAGATTATTGATTTGAGCATAAAAATGTTTTTGACATATACTCACATTAAGTATACTCAATATAATATAAGTTGACCGGAAGAAAAACACGAATGAGTATTTGATAGTTATTCTCGATTCTACACCCGAAACAACAACTATTATATTACATTCATAAAATATTTACTGAATATAAAAAGTTATATATACACATTGATAGAAGTTAAAAGTTTTCAAAAGATAAAAGATTATACAAAATAGAAACTAATAATTATGGTGCTGCATCTCTATTACCAAGTGGTGAATAATCAAAACATTTTCATTTGCTTACACCATTTCTTGTTGTAGTTTTTTTCTTGAATTGATTAAAGTAGTTATCATTAATGCGATTATTTTAATTATCTGGAAGATGGAAAATTAAAATAGATTTTAAAATCTAATTGTTTTTCTTTTATTACTTTTGAAAAAAGAGTTTGTAATAAACATAAAAACATCCGAGTAATATTTTTTCTTAATATTTGGTGTTTTGAAAATTTTCAATATTTAAATTAAATATATATTTATTATCTTATTTGGAATAATATATTATATGTAATAATTTAAAATTTAATAATATTGGGTGAATGTGAAAACAGCTTCACATTACTTTGCAAGACAAATGATTTCTTACTTATACACACAAATTTATCAGGTTGGAATGCGCTTGAATTATATTATTTTGAAACAAGTTTTTTGTGATTAAAACCTCGTATGAATAATAATTAGTATCTCAAATCTTTAATGCTACGTATTTAATACATTAACTGTATTCTTAGGAATTACATTTCAATATTTGTATCTATATGTATTAATACATTGAATTAATACATTTAATAAATATTTCGCATTAAATAAATGACTAAAACATTTAGCGGTTTTTTTCAAAACTATTTATGCCTCACAATTAACGTTGTCAATAACTCACTCTTTATAGTAGTATTCAATTGAAAATATTTAATAAATACATCGTATTCAAGGATTTCACAGTTTAATACTTATATTTAATGGATTTCATGAAGCCATCATTTAATATTTACACATATTTAATGATTTTAATACTTATATTGAATATAATACTTTATATAACATTTAACTTTATGACTAAATGTTATTTTTAATCTTTTATATTTTGCAAACGTTAAATTCTAAAAGTCTCATAATGATATTTTGATTTTTTTCTGATTTTTTTTTTATTTTAGTTATTTATGGCTAAAACATTAAATATATCAACATAGTTAATTGACGTGTACATAAGCAAAGTATTAAACGTTTAATCTAACATTATATGTATTTTTAAACTGTTTATCATACTTTATATTTTAAAAATATTAATTTTTATAATTTTGAACTAATTCGTGAAAGAAAAAGCTACACGATTAAATAAATTACACTAAATTATAAAAGTATTTATAATTTGTTAGCGACGTAGAGCTTTATAAGAACACGAAGGGGTAAGAGATAAAAAGAAGAAGAAAAAGGAGAATTTTAAATATTTAAGCAATTAAATAAGAAAATAAAGAGGTACGTTTAGATGAACAAAAACCACTACTCAACAGAAAGAAAGACAGCTGGCTATTACTGCTCTTCTCTTCTTTCTTACATTCATCTCTCATCTTCCTTCACTTTCCATCTTTCATTCAAATTCAATTCTCCTTCTCACAAGCCAGAAGAGCAAAACCAACAACAAGAACCAACTTCTTTTTCAATTCACCTTTTTCATTATTTCATCTCTTTCTTTTTCTTCTTCAGACAACATTTGCTTTTGGGTGGTAAGTTCTAACTCTTCCCCACTTTTTTATTCCGGTAAAGTTGTTTGCTTTTCCTCCATTCTTTGCAGCTTCTCCGTTTCTTTTGTTGAGAAAGTGAGATGGGAACTGCATTCACAGGCTTCAACGTGGTAATTTGGATGTGGGATCTCGTTTGACTTGGAATTCGTGCTGTTATCTTACCCCACATTTCTGCTTTACGAACTTTTACCATTTTAAACACTTTTTTTCTTGTTTTGCATTTGGGACCCTTCTGTTGAGTTGACGTGTACCCAGTCATCCAAGTTTGAATTTTTTTTGACATTGGATAAATAAAGTTTTTTCCCTGCAATCATGGTACAACTACAAGGAGTTTAATCTAAACTTTTCTTTTCTTTTTCTTTCTGGGGGAGGGATGTGAATGAATTTTTTTTGTTACCGTACCTTTTTCTGGTTTTAGGATATGCATTACTTTTCACGAGGGCATTTGGATCTGGTAGAGCCTTTTGAGCCTGAAGATTCTTTTCTCTCTTTCACTCACTCTCCCTCTCTCTTCAATTCATATGATTAGTTGGGACCTGCTTCTGTGTAAATTTTTGAATTTTTTTTTCCACTGCTGCCACTGGGTTTCCTGCTTCTTCTTTTCTTTTGTTATTTAAATGCAAGTACCAGTCTAAGTTGGCGTCGTTTCTCTCAGGAATTTAGCACTGGCAGCTTAGCTTGTATGTCTGGCATTGACATTGATGAGTAAAAATTATTTGTGAGATTTGAGATCTTTGAGTTGCGAAGATGGTGTGGCCAACTACCTTTGAGCTTCTTAGCGAGGTCAACTTGTAAGGTGATGAGGTGGAGTTGCAGTGAGCTACATGTAGGAACAAGATGATTGAGCAATTCATCAATTTCGTTATTCGGCCTCCCAGGTATTTATTTTTGCTTCTCTGGTTGGTGGCATGGCACTATTCAAGTAAGCAGGTACTGTATGATGCCTATATGAAAGAGAAAGTTAACTGTGCCTTATTCATTAGGGCACTTTCTTTTCACAAGAGGATTGCTATTTTGTTCCCCACCCTAGTAATTACGTGTGTCCTGTACCTTTTTTGTTTTTGTTTTCATGTTTATCTCTTGCCTTTGATTTCCACACCTGTTTTAACTAATATAGAATCGTATTAAAATTTCATGGCCATGTCATCTTAGTTGTTGAGAATTTAGGGGGAAAGTACTTTATATGCATCAAAATCGTCTTGACCTTTTTAATATGTTGGTTCTTTCCTTGATAAGCCATGCTCGAACAAGTAGTTTTTTTAATTTGATTTTAAATTTCAGTTAGGGTATTTTGTTTATAGGTTAAAAGTTGTAAGTATTCGAATGTCTGTTCAATCCAATCCAGTTAGAAACATACTTTTCTGTTGAGATGCTTGGAAAAATTTCAAACCTGTAAATCAAGCACACACTCAATCATCTTCAAACAACTATGTTAGACAGGCTTCGTTGTAGATCTTATCAACTTTTTCTTTACTCCAGTAAATAACTATGAAAGTGCCCCTGCATCCATATCCATTGCTCAACCTGTGATTATTTTTTCCAACAAATTTAGTTACAACTGTATCTACTTTGTCAGGGCTGAGTATAATCCTGACCAGTACCTGTGGGAAAAAGAATTCACCCTTGCAAGTCGAACATACCAAAGGCAGGATTTGGAGGCAAGTATGGACATTATTTATTTGATGGTTTTTTGTAATTATCATCATCTTTATTTGGTTAAATCACGATTCCAATTATTTGCTTACTGATAGATTATCTGTTTTCCAATTCTGCAGCTCAAGAATGCCAGAGGCTATACCTTGAAGTGTAGCCACTATCTCCCATCTCCTTTCCCAGAAGATACTTCTCTTCCTTGTGTTATATATTGCCATGGAAACAGGTGTCTGTTATTTAAATGGCTCGTCTTGACGCTTTGAAAAAATTGTAAATTTAATATTTATTAGCTATTCCATTATTCTCCCTTGTAATATATGTGAGCACATGTACAATTATGCAGTGGATGTAGGGCAGATGCCAATGAAGCTGCTGTAATTCTTCTTCCTTCAAATATTACTGTTTTTACCCTTGACTTCTCGGGTTCAGGCTTATCAGATGGAGAATATGTCAGTCTAGGCTGGCACGAAGTAAGTTATCTCTACATGCATGCTTTTATTCCTTTAATAATTTCTGGCTATTAACTTAAGTTTTTGCCTATCCCATCTTTTATGAAACCACTAATATGTGTCCATTCCTTTGTGTGGTAGAAAGATGATCTCAAGATGGTGGTGTCATATTTGAGAAGCAACAAACAAATATCTCGTATAGGTCTTTGGGGACGATCAATGGGTGCAGTTACTAGGTATTAAATCTCCCAACTACCTTGCTTAATGTTGATTTTTACAAGTATTTCTGCTCCATTAATACTTTATAGTTTCTATATGTATCCGTACAAAAAAAGGTCATAGGTGGATGATTTTAATGTTTGTTCTAGTATAACTTAGTGACCTAGGTTATACTTCTTCCTTGTATATCTGTCTGTGTGTGAACAAAACTGTTTAGGCCTTCCTATGGAAAGTCATTCTCTTAATTATCCAAGTAAGGAGAATGCTAACAAATGTCTTTAGGACACTGGTGAAGAAATGAAAACTGAAATTTTTGTGGGAATATTATCAATGTACCTTCATCGTGATTACCAATACAAGTTTTTATTCATTAATTCTTAGTCAGTGTTTGTAGGACACTTGTTTGCAAGAACCGCCACCCTTTGAGAAATTGGAACAAAAAAGAGAAAAATAGCTGACCCCACTTTTGGAATGCATATTTTTCATAATTTTGATAGCCAAGTTAGCGGGTTTTGTAGTATATCACATTCCCAACCTTACTCTGTATTAATGTCATTATGAGCTACCACTATGCACATATATCTACTCTCATTGACCGTTCACTTTTGCTTTGGTGTGATGCAGTCTTCTTTATGGAGCTGAAGATCCTTCTATTGCTGGAATGGTGTTGGATAGTGCCTTTTCAAATTTATATAATCTTATGATGGAGCTTGTGGATGTTTATAAAATTCGGCTTCCTAAATTTACTGTAATCTCTCTCTCTCTCTCTCTCTATATATATATATATATATATATATATATATATATATATATATATATATATATATATATATATATATATATATANTATATATATATATATATATATATATATATATATATATATATATATATATATATATATATATATATATATATATATATGCCAACTCCCCTTTTGTTGTAAATGCTCAATCAATAGAGAAAGAAGGGACTCTATCTGGTCCTATCCAAAAAGTCATGCATGTAGTGATATGAATATTTTGGGCATGACATCTGTCAGAGGTCTTTTAAAACTATTTGTATTGGATGTAGGAAAATGGGTGGTCTATTGCTAGTGAAAGTTATTGAAAAAGTCCTTAAAGATGTTGCATTATTACAACTGCATCTAAAATCTAAATATGCTGTTCATTTGTACTAAAAATATTCTCTTGCTGCTTTTCTTTTACATCCTTTTCCACTCATTTATTGGTTCCATATACCTCAATTTGCATTTAGATGGCTGAAGAAATTGATAGAATTTTGAACAGGCTCTTATTTATAAATTGATTTGATTGACCTTCTTAAGCAACATGCAAGGTGACTTTTGATGCAGTATCTTAGATTAAAATTTTCCTTTTTTTTGTTAACATAGATATTGTTGGAGATCCCACATTGATTAAAAATATGGTCAAATTATAATATAGGTGGAAGCAAATATCACCTTGCCAAGCTAGTTTTGTAGGTTGTGTTGGAGTTAAATTCCACTTTCTTAATATGGTATCAAAGTCATTTGAGTCAATTCTAGTTAAGCTATTGTTCAACCACTAATATATTACCCCATTTTACTATGCTACAAATAATTTTAAAGACCTTTGATATCATGCCCTAAAGATGCATATCACTACATGCATGAATGGAATGGTTGCTCTACATGCAACTTTTTTAAGGGGATAATGCTTAGTTTGCTTGATTTACTTTCTTGCCAGTTGCTTTTCTTCTCCAAAACATTCAAGCAACATGGATGTAAAGCCTATAGCAGTGAACTATGTTTATTTCGTCTGACATTCTGCTGGATTTGCCTCAATTAGGTTAAAATGGCTGTGCAGTACATGCGGCGGGTTATTGAGAAGAAGGCAAAGTTTGATATCATGAACCTGAATTGTTTGCTGGTATGTATCAGTTGTGCAGTTCTATTTTATTTTTCAGAAGAATGGCAAGGCATATTTAGAGCTGTTCTACATTTTTTAATTATTAAAACTATTAATGTTATTATGCAAACTCCATTAACCATGACAAGGATGCATTGACACTCCTTGTTTGAGGTGTTTGATATTTTACACATCTCTCACATCGGCACCTCCCTTATATCCTTATGACATGTGTCAGGCAATTTAGTCTTCACTAGCTTCAATTAAAAATCTATTTTTTATCAACTCCGTTAGATACTTGAGTAAACACACTTTGGTATGCATGGACACTTGCAAGGTCACTAGTACTATAATAAAAGTTTTCATTTTTTTATCTAACTTTTAGAAACAAATATAGCTTAAAATGTAATATAAAAATATTTGATGAGTCTTCTTGCAAGGCTTGTATGTGTGTGGTGTCCCATTATCCTACATTTTCAACACTAGTCATGTTTTCTTATTTTTACCATGGAATTTGGGCATTACAGTTTTTATTTTCTGGCTAAACAAATTTTTAAGTAGAGTTATTTCCTTTCCATCTCTGAATTAACGTGTTTTAAATCCACAGGTTGCACCAAAGACATTCATTCCTGTTTTATTTGGACATGCAAGTGATGACAAATTCATTCAGCCCCACCATTCTGATCTCATCTCTGAATCCTATGCGGTATTGAATTATTCCAAATCTTTGAGAACAAAATATTCTGAAAGCAATTTGCACTTTTTCTTAATTTGCAGCCAAAACATATAACTTGGTTTCTGATTCTGTAGGGTGATAAAAATGTCATAAAATTTGATGGTGATCATAACTCCTCTCGGCCACAATTATTTTATGATTCAGTTTCCATTTTCTTCTACAACGTCCTTCGTCCTCCTAATGTTCCCAGAGCTCACAGTAAGCTTGAGAAATATTATGATTTGGGGAATTTGAAACTTGGTTCTGGTGTGGAGGAGGTAATTAGCATTTAGAATTTCATGTCTTGATCCCATGCTCAGTTAAATTCTTTCCTCTATATTTATTCCCTACGAACACTGCTGCCTACTGGTCATTTTTGTTTTCTTCACTTCAATTGTAGAATGTTATAAAAATACCAACCAACTAAAATTGACTAATGAAATATAGCTGAATTTGTACATTATGGCCAGAGTGCAGCTTGTGGACTAATGAAATGACACGTAAAAAGATGCAAATTACCACCCTTAACATTCCCGTTTCCATCCCTAATAGATTAGGTAGTACATTTTCTTGACCTTAGTGCCAACCTTACTGAAATTGCTACGCTATAGCTTGCCTGAAACCTCTAAAATATGTTTAAGATATGTGGTGGGTCATTGCTAGCATTGATTGATTCAGACCAACTTGATGGACCCAAGAATCCAAACCAAACCAGTTAAATTGTTTAAAATTTTTCTGTTAGATCAGGCCCTGCAGAACAGAACCAATCAAATTCGATCTTAATTAGTGAAAAGTCAGATTCACAATCTTGTATGCATGATGACCCAAAACGACACTCATTCTAAGTTGTATGACAAATTAACTTTTCAAGCTCTCAAAATACACTTTCTCTTTTTCTTTAATTTCTCAAGTTGGTATCAGAGTCGGACCTGTTTTGTCAATCCTTATCTTATCTATGTTTGTTGTTGTTGTTTGGTGCTGTCAACTTTCCAATTTTGTCCAGCAACCATCGGATATGGAAACCAACCTTACCAGTCTGTTCTCAGAAATGTCCACATGTGCCTCCATGTAGTGCCTTCTTAAGCCCATGAAACCCATGCACTGCCTTCCTGCCAGGAACCACTCCATGTTCCTTTCTTGTGTTTCGCCAGACTTCCTTGTTCCGTGTCTGACCTTCTGTGCTCACTTTGTGGCCTTGGTTGAAGGTAAAATCTTTCCCTCTCTCTCAGTTTTATCTCTCCTCACTGCAAGGTGCCTCCTTTGCTTTGTGCCCTTTGAAGATGACCTTCAGACCAACACAGTTTCTTAGTCTCTCCTTCCATTACATCAGAAAACCTTAATGGAAAAACTATTTACGTTGGGCAGCCTAACTTTGCTTTCTTGGTCAAGGGTTCCATGATCACTTGGAAAAGAATGTGAGTAAGGTCTCATCAGAAAACTCTGCACAATGGCAGGAACTGGATTTTCAACCCTATGTTCTATTGTGGCAATTAGTGGAACCCAATGCACTAAGAACCCTCAAAACTTTAAAAAGTTGCACAACCTTTTGAAAGAACGCTCAAGGTGTCCTTGAAAACAAAATTCAATGTCTCTATGATTCTACCCACAAGATAGCATTACTTAAATAGGCAGATCATGACACGATGGCTTTTACTACCGCCAGTCAATATGTCGTTGAAGATTGAAGATGAGATGATTTTAGAACATGATTCCCTAGAAGAAATCAAGAAGAAGCTGGAAAAAATTTATATGGTTGTAATCCTTCATGCATTGAACTCGGATCTTGATCATATTAGGAATCAAATCCTAATTGGTTGTGAAATTCCAACATGGAAAGTTTTACGATACAACTTCTTAAGTGTTCCAGCTCTTAAAGGTCAAAATTTCGAGAATTCACTGAATTTTCATCCATGCTATTTGCACACCTGGAAGAGGGGATCGTGGAATTAGAGGAGGACGAGGTGGTAGAAGACATCCTCAATATATGTATTGTAAGAAAATGGGTCATATCCAGGGAATTTCTACATCCTCCACAGTTCCTTGAAAAAACAGCTAATGCATCCAAATTTGAGATTATCGAACTGATGTTTCCCGATGAGGGATATCAAGAATATTTGAGGTTGAAATTGAACAACATAACTGCATTTCTCAGATTGTCAACAACATGCAGTTCACAGTCTATGGATTGTCAAAGTCCATGGATAATTGACTCTGAGATCTCAACCTCCTTGATGGATTAGGAGGTTTTAGAAATTAAGTATCATGCCATTGGTGAAGGTTTCATCTCTAAGAAGCTTGCCAACACTTGATTCCTAATTGCTGATTGAGTGTGCGTTTTTGCCAACTACAGAACCCAGAAACACTAAACATTGCACCTTTATATTGAAGCCACAATCATGATAGGTTCAACTTCTACGAAACAACCAAAATGTGCAGGAACACAATGATTGCTTGATTCTTCAAAATTGTGCCAAGTAAAAAACCCATTTGCTAAAGGGGGAAATTTAAGGTATATTGAAACAGAGGTCATGGTGGTGAGATATTCAATGATCACAACAACACAGATAGGGACATCCAATTTCAACGCCAACTTGGGAAGACTGTACTATTCTGAAGAATGAATGAGGAGATGCTGAGTAGGAAGACTGAACGAGGTTAAACTTTATGAATATATTGCATAGTGTCATAAGCAAGAGTCTTATCCAAAATGATATGGAAAGTATTTTTTTTTATCGGTTCTACTGTGTTTGAAAGCAATCAAATAAGTAAAGAGTGGAAAGACAGTTGACAGCCAAAGCCAACTTGAGCTGTCAGATAGGTCATCTTTGATTGATGGGCAAAAGGCCCATGGGTGCTTTTAAGCCTGCATATATGAATAACGAAGGGCCAGCCCCCTTTTAAAAATAATACTAATTTGATTCTATTTTTAAATGGGCTGACGCTAACTCTCCAGTTAGAGCATATCTAGAGGGCAGAGGATGTAGATGCTACAACACCGGATCTAAGTATCAGGGGGATCTATTGATTTAGGGATAGAAAGACTAGAGGCATGTAAGGAGTTGAAAACTGTGGTTATAAGTTTTTGGCAAATCAACAGATGAGTTGAAGGGTTTTAAGAAGCAGAAGAGAGGAATAAATATGGCCAAAAGACCAAAGTGGCAAAGAAAGTAAGATAAAAAGAACAATAGTTTGGATGAACTAGCTGAAAAGACAGCCAAGAAATGGGTAAGTGAAATAGAAGTAGGGAGTGAAAAGTCAAGACTTTATTTTCCATTAAGTTCAAAAGTAATTTGGTTAAATTCCTCAATTTTATTTTATCTTATCTTACTTTTAAGCTTTAAACTTCTTCTCTTATTTAAATGGGCTGACCCTAACTCTCCAGTTTTTATCTTCTCTTACTTTTATCTCATTGACCTAATGGATCTATCTGAAACTTATTGCTGCAATTTTATAATCCTTATACTCAAAATCAAAACTTAATTAAGTTGTTTTTTTTCATGTGGAGACACTTAAGTAATCAAACGGTGGATACTCAATTGAAAAAAAAAAAAAATAAAGATTGAGAACTCAATATGGTGAATTTTTAATAGGGACTCAATTGAAAACCTCAAACTTATAAGAGACTTACAATTTAGTTAAGCCTTTTTCTCATCTTAGATGCTTTGAACTTTTTCCCTTGTTTACTTGCCTCTTCTTCCTCAAGCCCCTGAAGTTATCTTTTTTCTTTATATCATTGATCTAATGGATCTATCTGAAACTTGTTGCTGCAATTTTCTAATCCTGATATTTGTCTAGTTTTCTAGTCCCTAAACTAGCCTACATGTCTGATCATTGAATCTAGTTTTGCCACATTTGCATCCTTTGTACTTTAATGTGCGTACATTCTAAATCTGATTATTATTTAGTGTAGAGAGACTGTATGACAAAAATAGTCAATTATCAGAAGTCAAACACACCATTAGGAATTTTAGGCAAAGCTTGCTTATGTTGTCCTTATTAACTTTGTTTGATAAAGTGTTCCCACATTAGATCTTAGTGAATAGAAGTTCCGTTATTTGATTGCTTCAAATATTGGGGAACTGATAAGAAATTGTTTCATCATTTTTGGATAAAGCTTATGCTAATGGCATGTGAAGATATTTTTAAATTTCACCTTCCTTTGCAAAATAATTTGTTGTGTAATGTTGACCTTTTCGTATTTGTTGTTGTGTTCATATACTTGATTGTTCAACAGGGTTTGAAAGTGTGGAATGGTGTACTTTATAAAATTTAAGAATAAAATGGGAGGATGGTTGCATTCAAATATTGTTTTCAAGAATCTGTTATTGACACTATTGTTAATTTAAGATTGAATGTATCAACTAGGTGGATTCAATATAGTTGATGTTTGGAAGTGAATTAAAACATTTGATATTATTAGGCTGTCATGCAAAATATTAGGGTGTCCATCTAATGAAGATTTGAGGGGATAAAAATGTCAGTTTCTGGAACCATTTTGAGAGCATAAACATGATACCAGATTCATCTTACCCAACCTCAAACATACACTTTTAGCATGTATAGAGTATTGAGTGCATGTTCGATGAGAACTTGCTCAATAAAGGAAACGTGTGCAAGAATAAGAAAATTTGGTATCAGTCAACATTAGAAGATAAGGTTAAATGTACAAGATAATAGTTTGTGAAGCTTTATGGAAAATTTGATTAATTTTAATGCACAAAGTGCATGTCAATCATGGTATGTTAGATAAGTCAAGTGGGGAAGGAAGTAGGAACAAGAGGTCAAAAAAGTACTCAAATTTTTTTTTTTTAACGAGTAGTCTTACCTTCATACTTTCATCAACCTTTTTGTTAATATGACTGATTAATAAATTACTTTTTGCTGGAGCTTAACAAGTTTCAAAATGGAAATAAATCTTAACATTAAGAAAAGTGAATTGAACGTATTAAGTAAAGTGAATTGATAAGTTGGAAGACTAATAAAAAAGATTTTCTGCACATGCACTCATGGCAGGTTCTAACAATGGCTCTAATGTTATGTTAAGAGGTGAATTTTAAATCTAACTCAACCTCACAAAATCAGCTTGTAAGGTGAAGTTTGTATCTATTTATATACTGTAAATTGATCGTATTTCTGGTCGATGTGAAACTTCCAACAACTGTTATTGAGATTGACTCTCTTATTTGTCCTTTTTTATTCATGGGACAACAGTAACAATTCAATGTGCTATCAAAATGAATATAATTTTAAAACAATTAATGAAGACCTCATATTTCTGTATGTGGGCTTTACAGCCAGATGGGCCTTTTGGCCATCAGTCAGAGGTGACCCATATGACAGCTTTTGCTGTCTTCTGCTGTCAAATGTCTTTTCACCTTCTGGAAATATTAACATATGTAATTATTATGTGGTTATGTATTGATATGGTCATATGATTGTGAGCATTTTTTTGAAGAACAGGAACTAATTTGCTCTTGTTTTCATGCTAGAGCTTATTGTACGAGATTCTCTCTAGTCTGAGGTCGGCATCAACCAATGCTGCAAGTTCATCTTCTGTGCTTCCAGCAATTTCCACCACAAAATCAGTAACGGAACTTCTTTCGGACGTCGCACCAGTGACTGATGTAGTAGGGCCTGTTTATTACTTTTTCTTTAAACAACATTTTGATGTTTAATTCATTCATCACTTGTAAATTTATAATGCAGGAATCCTTTTTTAGAGAAGATACATTTGGCAATGGCGAAACTGGCTGTGATGAACCCACGGATGTGCAGGTGATCTTATCAAACACTGTCTCAGCAGTTAATAAAATGTTTCGGGGATATTTTTTTACCTCTAGGTTTCACTGTTGGAAACAAATATCACATTTTAAGCCTACCCTTTGTGTGCTTCTTTTGGTATGTTATAATTAAATATGTGCTATATACGATTCCTTTGCTAAGCACTACAATATACGTACTACTACTATAATGTTGTAAAAAACATGATTTCGAATAAAATTACTCTGTTTAGGCCAACCGTGTACTCAGTTGATTCATTGGCTTAATTAACCCTTAGAGTCGTTAATTTTATCTATAATCCCTTCTTTGGGGCAATTTTTCTTTATTTATTATAAAAGTTATTTAATTGTTTTTTTAATAATTGAAAGGAATTTGATTCCCTTACACTTCAAATATGAATTATGCAATGTAGTGGCCTCATAATACCTGAGTACCCAGAAACCAATACTAATTATATTCATATTTGATGTCCTAATAGCACTCACTCGAGATTTTTAGTGCCAACAACTCCATTCTTGACGGACAAAATAATTAAAAAATGCTGATTAAGTCAAAATAACTCACGTATTAAGTAGTTTTAAAGTGTTGTAGTTAAAAAAATGTCTCCAAAAATGCAGCTTGATTGCGAAAAGGCAAGGATTTTCAGCCTAATTATTACTGATCATAAGTACTGGTTTAATGGGTGAATTTCATTAGAAGTAGTGTTTAGTACTAATTTGGTGTCACGAGATAAGTGTTCTGTTGAAGTGCAGAGGCACTATTACCACATTTTATAATTTTAGCAGCCTTTATTTTAAGTATGGCATGGTTGAATTTGATAGGATAAGCTCAATGGCGAGGGTGAAGATTGCTGTTCATATACTAGCTCAAATAGAGAAAGTTGGGGCAGATGTTCTTCTTTAGGAGGCAGTGATGAAGAATCTTGTGCAGATTTAAGGGCTGATGATACCCTCTCTCAGGTATGACATACACTGAAAGTGATTGTGTGCACTATCGATTATATCAATCAGAATCACTTGTTCTGCAGTCTGTGGTTCATATGCATGTCTATTCCATGCATACGTAATGTAATAATCTATAATCTATTCGTTATCACTGACATGCTTCATTTATAAATAAACAATATCAGAATAATGTGAAGGTGTTTGCAACACCTATGCGTGGCACTAAAGAGAAATCGTTGTACCCAAAAGATGACAAGAAGCACAAGAAGAACAAGAATAAGAAAAAGAAAGATGAAAGCGTTGTGAAGAAGCCGAAGAGCGAGAGGTTTGAGAAGCTGGAAGCTCTAAGCAGACGCCTGCGGCATTGCCTTATGAAGGGATCAAATCATCGAAGGCACAAGTCCTCTTAGACTCACCTCTCACCCTTTTCTCTTTTGTATTATATTATCACCCATCCATCTTCTAATTCTAATGTTCTTTTAACATTAAATATTAGAATACTATTTGTAGGTACTTCTAATGTTCTTCTAACTTTAGGAATTGCAACATTTGTTTCTCTTCGGCTTTGATTTCCCCACTGTGATTATTACTTGATATAAACATTATTACTTTTTTAACTTTTCGAGTTATAAAAAAGAGTATCTTCGTGAAAATCTCACAAATCATGAATTGAGTGGTGGGTACTTCCAGCATTAGAGCTTGTTATGTTGTCCGATGAATGGCCTTACAGTTAACAACTTATTTTGTGTTATAAGTAGTTAAATTGTCACTCACTATAATTTGCTCATATACTACTTTTTTGTGATAATTTGTTAACACTGGAAAAATTTCTTATCAAGGCATACTTCCTAACATCTGCACAGGCACAGTTACTTTGACTAACATTACAAAAAATCGCGTTACATGTATAACCCATCAGCCAACTTCTTCTTGATGAATAGGTGTATTCCGATCACCCCAATTCACATTATAGATGTATCTTGAGGGTTTCGGACGTGTATAGGTTCAATATATTTCAGATGAGTTTATGAATAATGCACTACGTTAGGATGCTTCTTAACTGTTTACAAATTTGACAGCATTTCAAAACGGAAGCCAAAAAGTAGTGATTTGATCGTCAACAATCTTGAAGCCAGAAAGATAAAGATTTGATTCAGTTCATGCCACACGCACCTTTATTATTCTTTGAAATTTTCAATACATGCAACTGGAAAGATCCATACAGAAACAAATTCCAGAAGAAAAATGAATAACGAATCAGAGAAAACAAAAATAAAAAAATCATTTGAATAAAATCAACTTGAAAATGATTTTAAAATATAAAGATTAGACTTTGTAGAAACATAAAGAATGAAACAAGTGAAAAAAAAGATAGAATAGATTACCTAAAAATATAAAAGATAAACTATATAAAAATATGTAGAGTAAGTTTGCTAAAAGTATAAATCAATATGAACAGATTTTTCTAATATGTATTGTTAGACTATTGATCAATTCATTGATAGACTCATTTAATATGTGTTATTATTTAATCAATAAATGTATACACTCGTCTAATGTGTATTGTACTCGTCTAATCAGTATTTGAACATACTAGTTCAATGTGTATTGTGAGACTCATCTAATCAGATAATGTTTAAATTGATCTATAATGTATTGTTAGATTATATAATAAGTGTATAGATAAACTCTTCTAATATATATATTACAAAATTTGTCTAATTAGTGTATGACCATACTCATCTAATATGTATTCTTAGACTTGTCAATCCAATATATGAAATGATTCATTTAGTGTTTTTTTTTTTGTTAATACTCATTTAATTAGTGTATGAGCAAACTTATCTTATTTCGTCTAATCGACACGCTCATCTAATGTGTATTAATAGATTCATCTAATTTGTGTATTGATATACTTGTCTAATGAATATTGTTAGACTTATTTAATCAATATATGAATGACTCATCTAATATGTATTATTAAACTCATCTAATCAATATAATAGAATCATATAGTTTTTTTCTACACTCATCTTTGATAACATTTACGTGTTTTTATATGAGATAACACCCACCATTTTACATCCCCAAACATTACATGTGCAAGATGAATAAAAATGAGAATGAAACATATCTTAGCTAAACAATCGATATCAAGAAAGACAACCATTTTTTTCAAATGCTAGGGCTACAAAAAGGACTACAATGAATTACAAAATCAAATATAACTCATTAAGTCCAAACTTCATTTAAGTAAAATTAATGGAAAAGATATATTTATCATGCATTTAAATAAAAAAAAACCAATTAAAATGACTAAATTTTAATGGCCAAATTGATATTTTCGAAGAAATATAAGGATTAATAGAAAGTTTAAACCAAAGATAAATTAAACAACATCAGATGACTTAAAAATCAACATTTAAAACATTTATAAGTAAACTAAATACGAATAATAAAATAAATTTCTTAGAATATTATTTTCTTATATTATAATAAATAATAGGGTTAAATATGTTTTTAATCTTTTGGTTTTAGTCAATTTTCAAACTAAATTCAACTTTAGAAAACTCTGGTTTTAGTCATTTTTACCAAAATTTTTTAACTTTATTTGTTGTTTCAAACACGTTTCTCAGTTAACATTGAAACAAAAATGTGTCAAACAGTGTAAAGAATCCAAATGCTTGAAACAATAAATAAAGTTAAAAAAAATTTAGTAAAAAAGATTAAAACCAGATATTTCTAAAATTGAAGGACTAAAATGTTGCTTAGTTTAAAAATGGACTAAAACCAAAATTGTTCGGGAATAAAAACATATTTAACCCTAAATAATAAATATAACATATAAGCTTCAAATCCCTTAAAAACCAACATTTCAAACTGTATATTTAAATCTGAAATAAAGAATAAGAATAACCAATGTCGCAAGGAAGCTTGAAATTTCTCTAAAAAGAAATCATTTTTTGGTTCCGTAGTGTAGCTCTCACTCACGTTTGGGACTGCGAGGGCAAACCAACGAAGAAGACTTCGATTTGTGTCTCGGCTAATGACGGTCTCGAGGTAATTTCCTTCCCTCTGTCAAACCCTTATTTGGATATCTTCTTGAAGTTCATGCTGTAATATGCTTGCTATTGTAATCGTTTCTGATCAATATTATTTTCTGTTGATTATCATTCTTTGTATGCTTCTGATATTTGAAACACCATGTTGCTTCTTGCTGGATTTGTCTTGACTCAATCATGCCTCAAACCCTCGCTGTATAAAAATTTAACACAAAAAAGGAAGATACACATAGAGACCGACAAATGATAAGACAGAGACATATGAGATACCGCAAAATTAAGACTTGGGACAGAAAAGTATGATTTATATTGCTGCAAAGGCATCAGCCTTAATGTGTTGAGTGTTACTGTTTATGTTAATCGGTATAACAAAAAACCTGTGATATACCGACTGCAGGGAATTTGAAAGTTCCATATATTGTGAGAGGGAATTTCTTTGTCGTTAGTAAGATTGCACTGGTTTGTTTTTATTCTCGATATTTCTAAATGTTAAAAAATCAATTTAGTTTGCTACATTTGCAAAGTTACAATGGTTATATTTAATTTGGAAAATGAATATACATTTTATTTTTTCCTTTTAAAAGTAGTGTTAAGAAGTGAACTTTAACCTATCTTACAAAATCGACTTGGAAGGTTGAGTTAGGTTTAAAGTTCACTTCTTAACCTGATAATTAGGTTAGAGTCTATTCAAGTGAAATTTGTTGTTTGTTAATGTCTAGTCCCAACAAATAACAAACTTCATTTGGATAGGCTTAACCGATGTTTCCGATAGCATGTTAAGAGATGACTTTTAGATCTAAATCAATCTCACAAAACTTATAATAAAATGATATTTGTATTCACTTATATATTATAAATTATTCTTATTTTTAGTCGATGTGAGATTTTCAACACATTTCTCTTAAAGCAAGACATATATATGTTTGAGATTAAACATTATGTAGGAAAAGTGTAAATTCTTCCCAAGAAAGCTCTCCGTGTGGAGCTGTAGTGGCTAAGGACAATGTCACAGTCCTTCAACAAACTGATGATTGTTATGTAATGTAAAATAATTAGAAAGCTCTTGGAAACTAATTTTTTGTTTGATATATTTTTATCCTCCTATACTGTTCTTCTCTTTTATTCTCAATAATTTATTATTATAATGTGAAAATATGAAAGTAGAAATATGGTTCGATGCCGCACCTGACAATATCCATGGAAAAGTAATAAGCACGGTACTTCTGAAGTTTGTCCTTTGTTTGAGTGAACAGAACTTCAATTTAAAGCTTAATTTTGCAGGGTAAATATTTAGGTGTGGGATGTGCAATCTGTAGGAATTATGTTTATTCACATACCTGTCTTATATACTCAGTAATTAGCATAAGGGGCATCCTGTCAGTCTCACATTAAAGTTAACTGACAAGTTTCATGTGTAACTCGTGTATGCCATGGGGATTCACATCTAGATTTTATTGCTTGTTTACTACCACATAAGTAATCTAGGGATTAGGTGTTAATGAACACTTGACTGATGGGCCAACAACTAAATTTAATATTTTGAGTATAGATAGGTTTTTCAATTTTCATATCTGTAACTTGGATAACTTTCAATAACTCGTGGATGTAGTTCAGGATATGCATAAAATGTTTTAGATTGAATTTGAATTTCAGAAGAATTCTTTTCGTGAAGCACTTCATTTTATATTTACATTCAACAAGTGATTTAAGACTTTTGGGTTTTTGAATGCCAACAAGGTTAATACCAATGGGGTTGCTTATCAAATGATATAAAGTTGTGCACACAGAAGTCATGTCATAGATTATTGACATGATGGGTTTGGGTTTTTATTTCTGTCGAGCTTATGATGAACAACTCTGTAATTGATATTTGAAGGACATGGATTTCGTTGTATTTAACTTGTATTCTTGAGTTCATATAACTCTCAAGCTTTTGCCTGTGTTAGAACGTTTTCTTTTGATATAGGAATAGTTAAAAAGGTTATTGGGGAAATCGAAGAAATTATCGGAGAAAAGCTGACTTCGTTTTTGAACAAATAATAGCAAATCAAAAGAAGTTTACATCAGGTTTTTTAAAGCTTCATTAGCACAGTTGCTCCCGTTTGTTTAGCCATAGTAATAATTGAAGAAATATTTGTCATCAGTTTTGTTAGAAAAACTATATTTTTAAATAGTATTGTTTTTGCTGTGTAGTTCTGATTTGATTAGAAGCCACTTCTAGCTTAGTTGACTTGTTCTGTTTTGGATGTATTTACTGTTAAGATGTATGCATCATTAGTTCTTTTTTTTTTTTTTACTTTTTGAGACATAATCTCCTCATGATCAATCTTAATAGATGAAACTTCACATTGAAATGCTAGTGACTAATGATAATTTGTTGATTTTGCTGAAATATTACTGTTTCTCTACTCATGTTATTTCCAACCATGTCAGGATAAAAATCCCCGTGGACTCAATTAAATTTTTTTGATACTTTGATACTTATGCGTTGAACACAAATGATGAAAAGAAGGTGAACATTTTTTTATCAACATTGTGTTATAATATGAAATTTAAGCATGATAATGGAAGGAAGATGTTTTGTTATCTGAAATTTATAGTCAGAATTACCATGGTGGGCTATGTTATGATTTAGTTATAGGGTCATAGTTATCGTTTTGGGATGAAATTACTTTCATACTAATATAAAATCAAGTCTCACATTTGTTAGAGATAGAACCTGAAATGAGTATGTAAATGGAGCGTGACTCTCACCTCACAAGCTAAGTTCTGTACTTAGACTCAATTTACATTCTAAGATGGTAATTCAGAGTCTACACTAGATCTATTTATAAAAGGGTCACCTCTTATATTATCTACTCACCGAGCCCAATCTTATAGGATGTGAGAGGGTGTATTGGAAAAAATTGAGTCCCTTATTGCTTAAAGATAAAGTCTAAATAAAGTATGTAAATGGAGAATAACTCTCACTTTGCGTGTTGGTCTTACTGGGGTTGGGTTAAGCCAAACCCACATTCTTAGATAGATGATATATCATTTTCTCTTGCTGACAAAAAAACAAATGAGATCATCTTCTCTTCTTTCAAACCCCTTGATATTGGAGGGGAGCACAAAAATTGGATGAGGAGGGATTTTTCCTCCATTCCTCTCCGTTCCTCTCATTCTCCTTGTAAAGTTGAATCTTTATCTGATTGTTTCACTTAATGTCATATTTACTAAATATAACAATAATACACTGACACGTGAAATGTTTATAAATATCATGTCCTAATGTGTCAATATTCCGTTTACTAACAAAGATCAACTATGTGAATCCACTTTCTGCATAGCACAATTCTCAATTCACAAATGATTTTTTTATGTTATGTTTATCTATTAAGAGTGATGAGATAGTTTCCCCTTTTCCCCAATGATAAAAATTCAAGACCTTTGCCAGCCATACAGTCAATTAAGCTAGGATACATGATTCATTGAATTAAGTTTGTCCATTGTTTTGTAAACCAGCCTTCAAAATATTCACTTGAAAATTTTTGTTGAACTTTATTTTACAAAGTTCCAAAGTAAAAAAACTCCAATAACATTTGTTTTGTTCAACTTTTTATGAAATTAATTTTTTAAATTGAATAAATTTTTAAAGTAAAAAATAAAAATATATTTACATTAATTTAAAATTATAAAATATTTTAATTGACTTTTTAGTAAATATATTCTTAATTTTGCTTTAAGTATATATTTAAAATCGAAATACTATGTTTTTATTTATCTTCACTTTAGTTCTACTCTTCAACACTATATTTTATAATGCCTTTATTACATGTTTATTAATATTCTCCGATGTTTGATGTATTTTGAAAAATGCTTTTCTTATTAATTTGACTAAGAAACCAGTTTAGACAAAATAATATTTATAACTTTAACAGGTAATATACCTGTGTGGAAGATTTAAGTGGGTTGATAATCATGAAACACCAATTGGAAAAATGGGAACTTAAGAAGAATGTTGTTTTCAAAGAAATTCTGTTATCTCATGATTTTAATTATATTAGTTTTTATGTTGATAATTATTATATTCAAATGTATTTAATTTCTTTTAAGGAACAAAGTTGTTAAACTTTATCTTGGTAATTTGACATATTTATTTTAATTCATTATGTATTTATTTTTTTGCATTTTTACAATAATTAATTATGATAGAACTTTTACATGGATGATTGATCCGTGCAGTGTAGAGGCTAAAATACTTGTATTTATTAGTGTGGACTGTCCCGGCAATATCTTCCTAGCTGTTGGTTGAGAATATAATATATATTATACACAGTCACTGCCTAAATTTCAGAAGTGGTTCTCTGTGATCTGAAACTTGATTATATCAGTGAGAAGGAGGAATGGAATGTTCAATTCCAGAGGCAGCAGAATGCGATCTCTCCATTCCAATTCCGAGGGGTGGACCCATTTACGTTCCCAACATGGTCGGCCCCTCCACTAGGGTTCCTCACTTTCAGACTTCTCTTCTTTTTGAACTTCAGGTTAGCTCATTATCTCTCTTCTCTCCCCTCCCTTTCTTCTTTTCTTTTCCTAATTTATGCCTTTTCTTGCAGAATCTTGAAGCTGAATTGTCTGAAGATTTCGCTCACCTTGATATCTCGTATGGATTATTCCTCTGTACCACTATCGTCTTTCATGGGTCACCGTTAATTTATGATGATTGCCTTTGCAGGGTGGATGACCTTAAAATATTTACCGAGGACCAGTTGATGGATATCGCTCTTAAAGAAGTATTTAAGGTATTATGCACATGCACTAGCCCATGCTGTTTTTTTATTCAATTGCTGTAGTTCTTTAGGTTTCACTCCTTCACATTAGTAATGAAAGTGATATTACAGGGCACTGAGAACGATGAAAATCATCCTCCTCTTCCAGACCAACCCAATGCAAGGTCATTCTTTTTTTCTTCTTTTTGTTGTTGATATTGTTGTCGATGTTGCTCTTGTTGCAAGGATGACTTAGTTTGATTAGTGGGTAACCAAAAATGGGAATTTGAGAGAAAGTAGGAAATCTTCTAGATCTCAAATGAAAATTGTCATCTTTTGGGAGAGGGAAAATATCTAGATGGTCACCAACGTATGCCCAGTCTTATGTCATCCTGCACCTAATCCCATTGATGTTACGCCCAACAGTTTACCCAGTTTTTGTTGAAAAGTTAATTATGATGTTTATCTAAGTATATCCATCATGTATGCATACTTTGTACATGGCCATTATGGGTACGACTCAATAAAATCTTGAAACTCCAGAGGGAAAAGTATAGTATTACAAGACATACTTTTATTCTTCCTTATTTAAACTTCCTAGCTCACATTTTGGTAATTTTAATATAGTTTGTAATCTGTTTTTTCCCATCAATTTAACCACCATCTTTCATTGCTATGCCCTTATTGCTCCCAGATTGATTGTGATTATGGGTGTAAACTTTGACTTATTTATTATTCATGATGAATTTCTTTCTTTATTTTTGTTTGAGTATTTATATGTGTAATATCAATTATTTAGTTTGTATTATAATATTTAAAATAGTGACCATCCTGCTTTACTGTAGCCTGCTTTAGCAGTTTTAGAGTTGGCCTCTCAATGCCACTATCTAATATTGATAATTTAGCCTAATTTGTGTGTGTAATTTCCTGCAGATATGGTTGTAACTTCATGTATATGTGATCTTTTATTAAGTGATAGAGAATTAAGTAGTTTTCTTATACTTGTATTGAATCTATGTAAGTGCTCTGCTGGAAGCCCAACAATGGCAAAGAATGTGCATCCTATTCATTCCATTCTGTCTGAACTTCTCTCAGTTAAGTTGTTCGATTTGGCTGCAGGTGTGGTGAGAAGAAATCAAAAAGAAGGAGAAGGGGAATAAATAATTCTGTTCTTGACGTAAGCTAATTCTCTAAAAACATTTATGATTCCTTATAACTATTTGATACTTATATTATATTGCTTGCCAGTTTAATGCCTGAGATAAGTAAAGGTTATTACATGTATTAGAAGTTGAGAATTAGTCATTCTAAATTAAGTTTTTAACAGTTTATTTTGGTTTATAAAGAAAATTATACCATTCAGTTTCAATTGTTATTTTTTTGCTCCTACCAAAATGTCAAAAAACTTAAATTGCTCCTAAATAATTGAGACAAACAAAATGTGATACTGTCCAACACTCCCTTCATAATGCTAGCTAGACTGGCAATAAATGGTGAAAACTAAGAAAATAGGTAGGATTCCCCTTCACAAACACCAAAACCCAAGAAATGTTATATATAGTCTCTGTTACCCTGTCAAAGATAAAGTGATATCATGACAAAAACTGAAGAAAGGTTTTTGGTACGCTTCTCTAGCCTTTATGTTGTTAAATTAACAAATCCAGTTCTTTATAAATAGACGAGCGATTGCAAGCTATTTTGTTCTAAAGTCTAGCCTGGAGAATATTCTGTTAGTTACAATCATGGTAAGAATGTAGGGGTACAAGTAATAAACACATGACAACATTCATTGCAGCTTGGCATAGTTTATGGTATTACATGTCAGTTGAAAATAAAGTGTCCAAGTTTAGGATAATTGGATAAGCATATTAAGTGTGTTCATGATTCATACACCATAACCATTTTGAATTTATTTTTATGCTGTCATAATTTTGACTATGTTTACTGTTAGAATAGTTTAGTTAGATTATGCAAATTGTTTAAAACTGTTTCACACAGGACCTAGGCATGAATACGTGTCCAGATCTCTGGACCATTTGGCAATTGAAAAATTCCAAAATCATGTTCAGAATCAAATGTGTTGTCAAGTCAATCATACAGCGTTAACAATTTTTTTTTTTGGGTCGAAGGTGGGGGATGTTGTTATGTATCTCTTATGCATGATCGATTTCAGGTTGACTGTATAGAAAAGGTGGAACAAGTGGTGAGAATCAAACAGAAGCAGGAAGAAGACAAAGCAGCAGTCAAGCTTCATTCATTTAAGTTGGTATTGCTAATAGTTAGTGATTATTTTATTTTGTATATAAGGTCTGATTTCATGTATCTTGTCTTTGTCTAGTCCTGCTTTCAAGATCAATGAAGCTGCACATAAATCAACTAAAACGGAAAGGATGAGGACCCTTAGGTCTACGAGTTCCACCAGAAAGGTTACTTCAAAATCTTATATGATTACTTTTGCTAATGAGATTGTTTGTTCAATTTGAAACATTTTACTGATGAATCCAACTTTCAGATGAGTTAAAGTAGTTAGTTATAGCCCCTCATACGTGTACCTTCTAAGCTTTTGGCTTGCCATATATTTCCTGTTGGATTAATTATTTTATCTTGAAGTAAAGACGTATTAAACACGAGAGTTCTCAAGAAATTATATTCAACTAAAACATGAAATTTAATGAGAAATTATATCAGGAGTTACTTATGGGTTCCTTCTGTTGGGTGTTATACTTCTGTTCTTGCAGCTGACTATGGTGTAATTACACAAGTTGGTTTTGCCCTGTCTGAATGGCTGCAAGTGCAAAGTGGATATTGTAAACATACCCAAACAAGAATGAGTTTTGTGCATTTCCCCACATATTTTCTTATTTATATTCCCAATTATAATTTAGATTAATGTTTAGCAGGTCAACACTGTCAACCTTCAGGAACACGTACCTGTGCAGTATCCTGAAGTTGTTTTGTTTGTGGAGGTTTACCATAATGTTCGCAAGGGTACCAAGGTATTTTTCAAATTTAGAAGGAATAATATTCTACTTTATTGTATAAATTATCAGGTCATTGGACCTATAAATGCATCAATATGCTGGTTATTTTAGGAAATATGGACAGCTAATTCTAAGACAAATATAAAACTTATACACAATGAACACCACGGTTTTTGACAGTACTGAATACCATGCTGATATCAATTAAAATGAAATTTTATATCTGACTTGTTGAAGGGATCATGAATTGCTACCATTCTGAAATAGCAGTTTAACCAGTAGGATATCTGTTCTTTAATTTTGGGTAGATCCAGGAGTTATTAGTTCTTGGAGGACAGTCGTTAACTGCACTAAGGGACAAGATCTTTTGCTCAACAGACCAGGTGATGCACAAAGCAGGGCAGCATGATCCTTCTGGATATTTTCTCATAGAAGTATGCATTATCACTTATTCTTATCTTATGATGTTAATATGCTAATTATTTCTTCTTTGAATCTGACGACAAGCTATTTCTCTGTAGGATGTATTCTGCCCTGATTTGAGGGATCCATCGGCTATTGATCTCACAAGACCTATATTCGATTGGCTCCAAAACTCCAAGGAGGAGGCACAAAAGAAATGGGAATATATTATAACTGGGGAGCTGCAGAAGAAACAAAAGGCAATCATGGGTGAACAATCTGAATCAGAGTTGCCTCGCTTTACATCCATTGAGATGCAGAAGTTACGTTTTTGTGACTTAAGCTTTCAACTTGGTGCTGGATATCTCTATTGTCATCAGGTACATTTTTTTTGTCTCAGATTAATAGGTATGGTAAACGAAGGGTGTTTTTTTTATAATGTCAAATACCATGGTTTCACCTCCGGCACTTGATGCTAGATGTAGTCTGTTGGTTTAATTGAGTAAAACATGTTCTTTAAAGTATCCATACAGACCATGCAAAAGATGGATTAAGGATGCATGGAAGACTATTTATGCAAGTCCTCTTCTGCGGCTTGGGTTGGAAAAAGAATTTCTAAAACCAGTACCTGTTTTTCTGCACTTTTAAGTGGCTGTTATTGCTTTCAATATTGGCTAAATCACTGGGGCAGGTCACGGTAAGTTTTACCTTTTAAGGGGCAACTGATGGAGAAATAAGATGGAGAAAATACAGTGTATTCAATACACACATAGGGTCTTTTATTTATAATAGAACAAATATGGACTAATCCCAAAATACAAATAAGAAATAACAACAAACTAACTAATAAAGATAAAAGATAAAGATAATATATTTAACACTCCCTCTCAAGCTGGAGCATACAAATTGTATGTACCAAGCTTGGAACAAATAAACTCAATCCAAGGACCCCTTAGTGACTTAGTCAACACATCTGCGAGTTGATCGTTTGACCCAACAAACTCAGTATATACTTTAGTCAACAACTTTTCACGAACAAAATGACAATCAATTTCTATATGTTTAGTCCTCTCATGAAACACTGGATTTGATGCAATTTGGAGAACAGCTTGATTATCACAATACATCTTCATAGTATGGATGTCACAGAAGTTAAGCCCTTGAAGAAATTGTTTCACCTATGAGTTCACATGTGAGTGACGCCATCGCCCTATACTCGGCTTCAACTGTTGATCGAGCTACTATATTTTGTTTCTTACTTTTCTATGAAATAATGTTTCCTTCCATAAAAGCACAATAGCCTGTAGTAGACCGTCTATCAATAGGCGAACCTGCCCAATCTGTATCATAATACCCAGAGACCTGAGTGCTTCCTTTATCTTCATATAACAATCCTTGCCCGGGAGCCTTTTTGATATACCTTAGAATGCGAATGAGAGCATTCCAATGGTCAACACAAGGAGCCTGCATGAACTGACTAACCACTCCAACTGCAAAGGAAGATTTGGCCTTGTAATAGTGAGATAAACCAGTTTTCCAACCAGCCTCCTATACCTCTCTGGATCAGAGAATAACTCACCTTCTGTCCTTAATTTCTGATTTGGGTCCATGGGATTGTCTACCGGTCTATAATCAATCATGCTTGTTTCTTGTAATATATCAAGAGCATACTTCCTTTGGGATATTACAACTCCATCTTTTGATTGTGCTACTTCAATGCCTAAGAAGTATTTGAGACCTCCAAGATCCTTGGTTTGAACATGTCTATCCAAGTACTCTTTCAGTTGAGATATTCCAACAACATCATTTCCTGTAATGACAATATCATCAACATATACTATTAAGTAAACACATTTCCCAAGAGAAGAGTGACGATAAGAAACCGAATGGTCTGTTTCACTGCGCTTTAGCCCAAATTTTTGAACAATAGAGCTAAACTTTCCATATAGAGACTGATGCAATTTGCATACCATACCAGACTCCCCCTGAGCAACAAATCCAGGAGGTTGCTCCATATAAACTTCTTCCTCAAGATCACCATGTAGGAAGACATTCTTGATATCCAATTGATGAAGTGACCAATGACGAATGGCTGCCATGGCAAAGAAGAGGCGAATAGTAGTCATCTTGGCTACAGGAGAGAAAGTATCACAATAATCAAGACCATAAATCTGAGTGTAACCCTTTGCAACAAGTCGGGCTTTGAGCCGATCAATTTTGCCATCAGGGCCGACTTTAACTGCATACACCCATCGACAACCAACCACCTTTTTGCCTGGGGGAAGGGACACCGGCTCCCAAGTATTATTGTGGTGTGCATTTCTGCAATCATAGGTTGTCGCCATCCAGGATGATCAAATGCTTCTTGTACATTCTTGGGTATAGCAACAGAAGACACTGAGGATAAAAGAGAAAAACAAGAGGGCGACACTCGATGATAGCTAAGAAAATTATAAATAGGATGAGGGTTTCAAGTGGAACGAGTACCTTTTCTGAGGGCAATAGGCCATGCTGAATCATTTGCACTAGGAGGCGTGGGAGAAGGTGACGAGGAAGAAGAATCTGAAGCAGGAGATTCACCATTGTCTTGGGGAGGTAGATTATCCATTGGAGCCCTGTGCGGAATGATCGCATTATGTGGAGAAACGGGTGCAGGAGGATTGGGATCAAGACTTGGAATGACAGAGACAGGTGCAGGAGGATTAGGATCAACACTTGGAATGACCGGAATAGGAAGGACTTGGTGAAGGATAGAAACATCCTGAACAGATGGAGAGAAGTAAGGAGTTTGTTCAAAGAATGTGACATTGGCAGACATGTAATACTTCTTAGTTTCAGGAGAGTAACACTGATATCCTTTTTGGAGTCGAGAATAGCCTAAGAAGACACATTTGAGAGCGCAAGCGGAAAGTTTGTCTAGACCTGGAGGCATGTCATGAACAAAACATACACAACCAAACACTCAGAGAGGTGTATGAAAAAGAGGATCATTAGGAAAGAGAATGGAGAAAGGGATTTTATTATCAAGAGAGGAGGAGGGCATCCTATTTGTTGAAATATATTGTATTGTAGAATTGGACTTTTAGTTTTGGGCTTTTAGGTTCTGGTCCATTGTCCCTTAAAATGGACATTTTTGTGTAATAGAAAGTTAAGTGTGCAGTAATAATATTTCACTATTCCATTTTCTCTCCCAAACTTTAACATGGTATCCAGAGCAGGTTAGGGTTTGCCGTTCGCCACTACTGTCCGCGGCCACATCCGCCGTCGTTCACCGTCGCTTCCGCCACCGTCCGCCGTCGCAGCCTTTTCTCTGGCGAAGTCAAGGGTTCGGTGCGCCTCGTCGAGCGCGACCCATCCCTGGTGGTCGCCGCCTCATCCGTCTCTCGACGCGCCGTCACGCGTCGTTTCTTTCTGTCCTCTCTTGGGCACGTGGGCTTCACGCGCCGCCTCTCCCGTGCCGGAACTTCACCGCGCCACTGCCGGTCTTTTCGCGTCAGTCTCCTGAGTGTGTTGTGGTCTCTTATTTGCTGTTCCGTTGAGGGTTGCTCCGTTTAGGGTTTCTTCCCACAATCTTTTTTCCCTCTTTTTTGTTTGGCTTTATAATGGCTGGTCTTGGAACACCGTCTCTCTCTGCTGCTCCAACCATTACTTCTGCGAAACTCAACTGGAAAAACTATTTATCTTGGTCTTCTTCCGTGGAGTTATGGTTTCTTGGTCAAGGATACCATGACCATCTTGAACAAGATGTTTCCACCGTGTCTGAAGAAGAGAAATCTCAATGGCAGAAGCTTGGTTTTCAACTATGCGTTGTTCTATGGCAGTCTGTTGAACAAGAAGTCTTAGAAATTTTGAGACCTTACAAAACATGCTTCTCTTTTTGGAGAAAAGCTCAGGATATCTTTGCTAATGATGTGCAACGTCTCTTTGATGCAACTCAAAGAGTGACTTCCCTTAAACAAAACAATCATGATATGGTTGCTTACATAGGAACGGCTCGTGCTGCTGTTGAAGAATTGAAGAATTTCTTTACAGCTGATTCTTTAGAAGGCCTAAACAAGAAACTTGATAAGTTTTACATGGTGTTAATTCTAAGAGGTCTACATTCAAATTTTGATCATGTTCGTCATCAAATGTTAGCTGGTGATCAAGTTCCATCAATGGACAACTTAGTTACTCGACTTCTTCGGGTACCTTCATTAGTTAAAGATGAAAGTTCAATTAGTGGTATTGAGACATCAGCTATGGTAGCACCACAACGAAGAGGAGGAGGCAGAAGCAACGGAGGAGGACGTGGTATGCGTCCTCAGTGCACATATTGTAAAAGAATAGGCCATACTCGAGAGAAATGTTATGCCTTACATGGATATCCAGACAAAGCCGCTCATGTTTCGAAATCTGATGATCTCGAATCTAAAATTTCAAATGAAGAGTACCAATAATTTTTGAAGTATAAGTCTGGAAAATCGTCTAATCCTGGCCAATCCTCCTCCATGCCCAATGTGTCAACTGCCTGTATATCTCAATCTGTGGAAGGTCACAATCCATGGATTCTTGACTCAGGTGCCTCAGACCATATCTCTGGTATTATTTCTTCATTTTCTTCCATGTCCTCTCAGAAAATCCCTCATTTCATTACTGTTGCCAATGGATCCAAAGTTGCATCTCAGGGAATTGGCAGCGTTTCCTTATCTCCTTCACTAAATTTAAACTCTATTTTGTATCTTCCTTATTGTCCTTACAATTTAATCTCCTTGAGCCAATTGACTCGTTCCTTAAATTGTTCTGTAACCTTTACTGCTAATTCCTTTGTTATACGGGAACATGGTACGGGTTGCCTGATTGGAGAAGGACATGAGTCTCGAGGACTTTATTTTTTGAAACACGACTCTTCAGTTTCCTGCTTTACCACTTCATCCCCGAAACTTTTGCATGATCGGTTGGGCCATCCAAGTTTATCCAAGTTGAAGATAATGGTTCCAAGTCTCAAGAATGTTCAAGCCTTAGATTGTGAGTCGTGTCAGTTAGGAAAACATGTTAGATCTTCTTATCCTAAAAAGTCTAAGACACTATGTAATTTTCCTTTCTCAACTATTCACTCTGATATTTGGGGACCAAGTCGTGTTACTTCTTTTGGTTTTAATTATTTTGTAACCTTCATTGATGAATTCTCTCGATGTACTTGGGTTTATTTAATGAAAGAGAGATCTGAACTTTTGTCCATATTTATGTCCTTTATTAATGAAATTAAGAACCAATTTGGGAAGACAATTAAAATCCTTCGTAGTGATAATGCTAAGGAATATTTTTCTTCAGCGTTTTCTTCATTCTTATCTTCCTAAGGAATTTTACATCAGTCAACATGTCCTCACACTCCACAACAGAATGGTATTGCAGAGAGGAAGAATAGACATCTCATTGAAATTGCACGCTCCTTGATGTTGAATACTAATATTCCTGTGCATCATTGGGGCGATGCAGTCCTCACTGCCTGTTTTCTAATAAATAGGATGCCTTCTTCCTCTCTTGAGAATAAAATTCCTCATTCTGTCATTTTTTCAAATGACACTCTATATCATGTCTCCCCACGTGTATTTGGGTGTACATGCTTTGTCCATAATGTTTCTCCAGGTCTTGATAAGCTATCCCCAAAGGCTATTAAGTGTGTCTTCTTGGGATATTCTCGTCTTCAGAAAGGGTATAAATGTTATTCTCCCTCCACCAAAAGATATTATATGTCTGCTGATGTCACATTCTTTGAGGATACACCGTTTTTCTCGTCCTCCGTGGAGGATCGTTCATCTGTTCAACAAATGTTTCCTCTACCATCATGTGATCCCTTGGTTATTCCTGCTTCTATACCTCAAACTCAAAATGTGAATGACATTGTTCGTCCACCTCTTCTCACATATCAGCGTCAGAGACAATCTCAAGCTCAAAACAATGAAGATCCTCTAGACTCATCTCCTCCATCAGCTCACCAGACCATGGATCCTTCATCCTCCTCGCCTTCTCTTGACCCAGATGATAATTTGCCCATTGCCCTTCGGAAAGGTATTCGTTCTCTACTCGTAATCCATATCCTGTTTATAATTTTTTGAGTTATCATCGTTTGTCTTCTACCTATTTCTCTTTTGTTTCCTCCTTATACTCCTTTAAGACTCCTAATAATATTTTTGAGGCACTTGATCATCCGGGATGTCGTCAAGCCATGGTTGATGAAATGCAGGCTCTTGACCACAATGGTACTTGGGACCATGGTTATCAAACTCTCGAGTTAACTCTTAAACTCTTACGAGTTTACGTTCCCAGACATGGCTTCCGAGTTAACTCGGAAGTAAACTCTCTTCTGCGTAAACTCTGTAAAATTAATTGTGAAATCGGTAGGACCCTGTAGAATTGCGAGTTTGGAGCGATTCTACGAGCTTGAAAGGGGGAAAAATTAAGAAAAACAAGATCGTTTGGTCCTTTTTTATTATATATTTAATGAAATGCATCAAAATTAATGACAATAATTCAAGTATTTATGTTTTACAATATTTATTTTTATGAACTATATATCTATAAATTTTATTTATTTAAAGTTATATAATTTTGTAGATTTATTTGAATTAAAATATTATTTATATAGTATTTTTCATCTGAAATAAACTCTTACGAGTTTACGAGTTGAGTGTACGAGTCGAGTTTACTCGGCTCTCACGAGTTTACGTAAACTCGCGAGTTTGATAACCTTGCTTGGGACCTTGTCCCTCTTCCTCCTGGTAAGAAGCCTGTTGGTTGTCGATGAGTTTATGCTATTAAGGTCGGTCCTACTGGTGAAATTGATCGTCTAAAAGCTCGTCTAGTAGCCAAGGGATATACTCAAGTTTATAGCATTGATTATTGTGATACCTTTTCTCCTGTGGCTAAAACCAGTACAGTTCGTATTTTACTTGCAATGGCTGCCATTCGTCAGTGACCACTTTACCAGTTGGACATTAAAAATGCCTTTCTTCATGGTGATCTGGAAGAGGAGATATACATGGAGCAACCTCCTGGGTTTGTTGCTCAGGGGGAGTCTGGGTTAGTTTGTAAATTACANCGTTCCCTCTATGGCTTGAAACAATCACCTCGTGCTTGGTTTGGTAAATTTAGTCGGGTTGTGCAAAATTTTGGATTGAAGCGATGTGAGGCGGATCACTCAGTGTTTTATGGTCATTTTTCTCCTGAAAAATGTGTTTATCTCATGGTGTATGTTGATGATATTGTTATTACAGGGAATGACAACACTAAAATTACTCAATTAAAGAATCATTTGTTCAACCACTTTCAGACTAAAGATTTGGGTCGTCTAAAATACTTTCTTGGTATTGAAGTGGCACAGTCAAAAGAAGGTGTCATCATTTCACAAAGGAAATATGCTCTTGATATTTTAGAGGAAACAGGCTTGACAAATTGCAAGCCCATTGATAGTCCTATGGACTCAAATCAAAAGCTAATGAGAGATCAAGGTGAACCTTTCTCAGATCCAG